>NC_047108.1:3455230-3755230 GCF_902500255.1 Thalassophryne amazonica
TTTAATGTTAGAGTATTTAAAGACGTGTTAAAGTAATGTAATTATACATGAACGGACTCTGCACATCTCAGCGATTTCCGAGCTGCAGTGAACGCAACGTGTGAGCTCCAGCCTGCCCCACAATGCAACACGACTTTAGCAATATCCGGCAACATTAACAGATGGCAGCGTGAACGAGCTCACGTTCTCTTCTTTAAATTAACCGAATGTGTCTATTTGTCCTCTTAAAATGAAGGTTAAAGTTCTCTCCTGGAAGCCGGATGGTTACGTCCGGGAGACCACACTAGATATTCAGCGTGGTAAGTGCAAACGCAGTGCTAAGTTAAAGCTAACAGTTAGCTTTAACAAATCAAGTTGTTATGACAAACTTAAGTTTTTTTTGTTACTTTAACATACTAAAGTGGTGCTGCATGAAGTTGCTATTAAACAGCGAGCAAATATATACATTTTGATGTCATTTGGTAAATTATATGTGTAGAGAAAAAGTGGAAAAAATTATCAGCAAGTAATTACGGCCACTTCGAAATATATTTGAACTGCATCAAAAAGCAAAAAAACGAGATATGTCTTGTTTGACCCCCCCCCCCCATCCCTTCACTGCGCATGCGTCATGTCGGAGTATCAGCAGCAATTTATGATTATCGCTTAGTTTCTGGTTAAAACTGCACTCTCATCATCATCTTTCTCAGCGACAGGTATGTGAAGCTTTTGTGCAACACTTATTTCCACATAAAAGACGGGAAGCGATCACAGTGCAACAGCAGCACATCTGAGACTCTTTCTCTGAGTCTGACTCCCTACACTAGCGGTGTCCAAACTATTCCAGAAAGGGCAGAGAGGGTGCAGGTTTTCTTTGAAGCCACTGACTTCAGCAGGTGATTTCACTGAACTCATCCCAACCTGCTCAAAGTGTTAATAAGTGAAATCACCTGCTGGAGTCAGTGGCTGCAAAGAAAACCTGCAGCCTCTTGGCCCTTTCTGGAATAGTTTGGACACCACTGCCCTACACCACATCTGGGCATTCTACGGCCTGTTGGTCGTATCCAACCCTTTGGCTGACTTGCACTTACCCGCAAATACCTGGAATTACAGAACAAAATATTTAATAATCTATCAAGTTTGTGTTGCGGGTGACCTTTGTCCACCTCCAAGCCCTTTGTGGCTGCGTGTCCGTGTCCTCCGGAGTATAGCAGAGCCTGGCACAGCGTGATCGGCCCATGCCACAGCCTGGTACTGCGCCATTGCGTAATAGCCGATCCTGGCACGGAGGGATCGCCTCATGCCACACAGCCTGGCACAGCGCGTAATGACAGAGCAAGGCACGGAGCGATCACTTCATGCCCCACAGCCTGGCACCACGCATCACGTAATAGCAGAGCAAGGCATGGAGCGATTGCCTCATGCCACACAGCCTGGCACGGCGCATTTGCGCTATCCGTGGGGACAGCAATGGAGATGGTGGGCGGGGCCGTGGATCCAGCACAGGACCCGGTTTGGTTTTATTCCCGCTTTCGGCCCCATGATCGTGAATGTTTCGTTTTCACACTCATGCGTTCTTGATGCGCTCTTTTTGGTGATGGGAAAGGTGCAGGATCAGTCGCCCACCTTTTCCTGACCATTTTTGAATTTTTCTCCTTCATTCAGCTGTTGTAGTGTGCAGTGTGACCGGACTGAACTAACACTGCATTCCTTTATTTATTATTCATGTTTTTATTATTTCCTATTATTAAATTCAATCAGTGTGCACCACTCATCAAAAATGTCCGCTCACGCTAAAAAAAGAAAGGTGGCTGCTGATTGCCAAATTTTCAACAAATTATGGACTCCTAAGTATTTATTTACTGCAGTTAGAAGTAAAGCTGTTTGTTTAGTTTGTGGAGAGCAGGTTGCCATGTTCAAAGATTACTGTATAATTTGAGTCGGTATTATGACACAAAACATGCGGGGATATATAAAAACTTGGCTGAAGCGGAAAAAGAGCACAGACATTAGAAGCTTTGCTAGCTAAGCTTGAAGGCTTATTTATTTATTTATTTATTTATTTTTTACCAAAATTCATGCATCCAAGGAAGCAGAAACCAAGACCAGCTTTGTGATATCCCACAAAATTGCTAAAAAACAGTAAGCCATTCTCGGAGGGGGAGTTTGTCAAAGAGTGCTTGGTGGACTCTGCAGCGCTAATATGCCCAGAGAAAAAAAGAAGCATTTGAGAAAATCCCGCTGTCCAGGCGAACAGTGAGCAGAAGGGTAGAGGACATCACGGGAATCTGGAGCTTCAGCTGCAAAGTAAAGTGACAAGTTTATACTTTTTCTCCTTTGCTTTGGATGAGAGCTGTGACGTTCGTGACACAGCCCAGTTACTCGTATTTCTCCGTGAGATAACGCAGGACTTCAAGATTACAGAGGAGCTGGCAACAATGTGGCCAATGAAAGGGACAAGTGTCACAATGGATGGTTGTCCAAATCTGACGGGGAAAAATGTCGGACGGATGAAGGATAAAGTGGCTGAACTGAACCCAGGGCAAAAATGGTTTTTTCTCCACTGTATTATTCATCATTATATGTTGTGCAAGTCAGTGCTAAAAATTAAGCATGTTGTTAATGTGGTAATCAGTATAGTTAACTTCATCAGGGCACAAGCACTGAATCACAGAGAGTTTGTTCCACTTTTAGAGGAGCATGAGACTGAACATGGTAACATCAGATGCCACACAGCTGTCCCGGGCCGAGCCATCTGACAAGTGCTAAAAAGAATTTGGGACTTGAAAGAAGAGATTCATGAGTTTTATGAGAAGAAAGGGAAAGACATCCCAGAGCTTTCAGATGCGGACTGGACGGCAGATTTTGCATTTGCTGTTGATGTGACTGCAGTGATGAATGGACTGAACACCAACCTGCAAGGCAATGGCCTGTTTGTCCATCAAACGCACAGTCTGGTGAAGGCTTTTATGAGAAAGTTGCAGTTTCTTTCCAGCCAACTGGACAGCAACACTCACTCACATGAAAGCCTGAAAGAACTCACACCATCCACTGGTCACCTCCACAAGTACTCATCCATGTCAGGAGCACTGCATGCTGAGTTTTCAAGACGATTTGAAGATTTAAAAAAAGTTGAGGATGAAATGCGCAGTTTCCTCTCCTTTTACCTGCAGTGTGGATATGCACCCAGTGATGTTCAGCTGAAACTCATTGACCTGCAGTCTGATGCAGTACTGGCGGAACACTTCAAGTCAGAATCACTGCTGGGTTTCTACTTCTCTCTGAAGGAAGAAAACTTTCCAAACCTGAGAAAACGGGCTCAGAAAATGTTGGTTTGCTTTGGATCTACAACCCCTGGCAATAATTATGGAATCACCGGCCTCGGAGGATGTTCAGTCAGTTGTTTAATTTTGTAGAAAAAAAGCAGATCACAGACATGACATAAAACTAAAATCATTTCAAATGGCAACTTTCTGGCTTTAAGAAACACTATAAGAAATCAAGAAAAAAAAATTGTGGCAGTCAGTAATGGTTACTTTTTTAGACCAAGCAGAGGGAAAAAAAAATATGGACTCACTCAATTCTGAGGAATAAATTATGGAATCACTCTGTAAATTTTCATCCCCAAAACTAACACCTGCATCAAATCAGATCTGCTCGTTAGTCTGCATCTAAAAAGGAGTGATCACACCTTGGAGAGCTGTTGCAAGACAGAAAACTTAAAGCAATATGTCTCAAAATTCGAAAATGCACAACAAAACAAATGAGGAACGAATGGGAGGAAACTGGAGTCAACGTCTGTGACCGAACTGTAAGAAACCGCCTAAAGGAAATGGGATTTACATACAGAAAAGCTAAACGAAAGCCATCATTAACACCTAAACAGAAAAAAACAAGGTTACAATGGGCTAAGGAAAAGCAATCGTGGACTGTGGATGACTGGATGAAAGTCATATTCAGTGATGAATCTCGAATCTGCATTGGGCAAGGTGATGATGCTGGAACTTTTGTTTGGTTCCGTTCCAATAAGATTTATAAAGATGACTGCCTGAAGAGAACATGTAAATTTCCACAGTCATTGATGATATGGGGCTGCATGTCAGGTAAAGGCACTGGGGAGATGGCTGTCATTACATCATCAATAAATGCACAAGTTTACGTTGATATTTTGGACTCTTTTCTTATCCCATCATTTGAAAGGATGTTTGTGGATGATGAAATAATTTTTCAAGATGATAATGCATCTTGCCATAGAGCAAAAACTGTGAAAACATTCCTTGCAAAAAGACACATAGGGTCAATGTCATGGCCTGCAAATAGTCGGGATCTTAATCCAATTGAAAATCTTTGGAAGTTGAAGAAAATGGTCCATGACAAGGCTCCAACCTGCAAAGCTGATCTGGCAACAGCAATCAGAGAAAGTTGGAGCCAGATTGATGAAGAGTACTGTTTGTCACTCATTAAGTCCATGCCTCAGAGACTGCAAGCTGTTATAAAAGCCAGAGGTGGTGCAACAAAATACTAGTGATGTGTTGGAGCGTTCTTTTGTTTTTCGTGATTCCATAATTTATTCCTCAGAATTGAGTGATTCCATATTTTTTTTCTCTCTGCTTGGTCTAAAAAAGTAACCGTTACTGACTGCCACAATTTTTTTTCTTGATTTCTTATAGTGTTTCTTAAAGCCAGAAAGTTGCCATTTGAAATGACTCTAGTTTTGTGTCATGTCTGTGATCTGCTTTTTTTCTACAAAATTAAACAACTGAATGAACATCCTCTGAGGCCGGTGATTCCATAATTTTTGCCAGGGGTTGTACCTACATATGTGAACAAACATTTTCAGTGATGAAGTCTAACAAGTCAGGTCCTCTCTCACTGATGATCATCGGTCGGCTTCACATCACCCCCTCAGACGTTCAGCCTGACTTTGATACACTTGTTAAAGATCAACAGAGATTAGATTTCTTTCACTGAACAAGGGGGGAAAAAAACATGAAAAACACTAAAATGTGGAAAGTGATGGAAAATACAAATGTAGTCGTGCAAAGACATCAATCAATCAATCAATCAATTTTTTTTTTATATAGCGCCAAATCACAACAAACAGTTGCCCCAAGGCGCTTTATATTGTAAGGCAAGGCCATACAATAATGATGTAAAACCCCAACGGTCAAAACGACCCCCTGTGAGCAAGCACTTGGCTACAGTGGGAAGGAAAAACTCCCTTTTAACAGGAAGAAACCTCCAGCAGAACCAGGCTCAGGGAGGGGCAGTCTTCTGCTGGGACTGGTTGGGGCTGAGGGAGAGAACCAGGAAAAAGACATGCTGTGGAGGGGAGCAGAGATCGATCACTAATGATTAAATGCAGAGTGGTGCATACAGAGCAAAAAGAGAAAGAAACAGTGCAAATGATGACATGATGGGAACAAGTCTACTGGGGCACTTTTCTGTTTTTTTTTTTTTTGTTTTTTTGTTTTTTCTCTTCACAGTTCAGTAACAGTGATATTTTGACTTGTCTTGAATATCTGGTTTACATTGACAATTGATGTGATGTCTTTAGAAAGTTAAGAACCTCCTTGTTCCAACAGTAAATTTCAGTTTCAACATGTGTTTTGGGGTCGGTGTGACTGAAAATGATTACAAATGTAATGAATCAGAAATGTTTCACACTTTGTTTGCTATTGTTTTGGAAAATTTACATGTTTGTAAGGTAACCTCTTTTTTTCCATTGCCTAAACAGCGATGCCTCAGAGGTAGAAGGTCCTGGGATCACTTGGCGTCTGATCCTTTGTGTGGAGTTTGGATGTTCTCCCTTTGCGTGGGTTCCCTCCGGGTAGTGATGGGATGATGATACCTCAAGGAGTGTATTGACACACTACACAAACTGTATCAGCACTGTATAAGCGAAGTGCACATCTCGGGCCGCGCGGTGCATTATGGGTAGGCTAAATTTTTCGAATACCAACCCACAAGCTATGGCGGTAGAAAGCAGCAAGGAGTGCTGTGATTTGGATCATTTCAGCTGCTGGAAAGTTGACGATTTAAAGCGTTTTTGTAAGCTCCGCGGATTGCCTGTTACAACCAGGACTACGTACGGCAGTGGACAGAAGCGGAAAGAAGAGCTGGTTGTGCTTGCATGTGCTGCATTGTTAGAGAAACTACCGTTGGTGCCGACAAAGGAGGAAGAGCGCGCTGCTGTCGAAAATGACCAGTCCTTGTTGATAGTTGGAGACAAACAAATTTCTGACCCCTTGAAGGCAACTGATGGATGGTTAGACGAAGTCCAGAGACTGAAACTGTGGATATTGCAGAATATTTGCTAAGCAGGGATGAGAAATCGCGACTCCGCCGGCTTCATAATGACAGTTTGTTTATAGAATATGTCAGTTTTACAGTATTACACGTCACGTTACAGTGACATTACAGTCATATGCCGATGCACAAAAACAGCGGCACGGTTTCAGGATATTGACAAAATAAATGTGTGCAAGAAACTTACAATTTTAGTCAGTCTTTTACGTCCGTCTGGATCTTTCTTTTCTGTGGCGAAATTGTGTAGAATGAACTGAGGTTTCCGACCACATTTCTTCTTCTTTCCATCTTTGGGTGGACTCGGCGGAGCTTTGCAATCGTGTTTTTTCAGCCAACTTTCAAGCCTATAAATTCCGTTCGAGCATTTGAAAACAGCACAATGCGCCCCTGTCATTATTGTATGCATCGCTTAAGGCTTAAAGCCTTTGAAGCAATCCCTGTAAAAGCCTTAACTTTTACAGTCCGCTAATGCTACTGTATATGAAATTCAATGGGAGCAGTGTGAGTTTGGAAGCTGGAATTTTTGCCCCCGTTTGACCCACGCATGTGCAAATGCGATGCGCACTTCGCTTATTGACACTGTGTTGGTCACTTAATAGTGACCCCTGCAATAGTTATAAAAATCATTGCAGGTAAATAAAATGAAAATAAGATGGAAAAGCTAACGTGCTGCAAACCCAACATCAGCCTGTGAAATATTCAGTTGCCAGTCCTCTGTTTAAAATATGATCTCATCATTCCATAATTTCATGTGCTCAATTTGTGTGTCGAGTTAAGCTGTTCATGAGAAGAGTTTAAACTTTGCTTAAAACCTTGTTTGTGTAAATGCTAAACTGAGTTAGTTTGTCTGGGCAGCTTTGCTTGAGCTGCTGCCCCCGCCACCCGACTCCGGATAAAGCGGAAGAAAATGGATGGATGAGTTGGTTTGTAAAATATAGCATATTTGTCTGTAATACACGTAAAATTCAAGAGTTAAAATTTGCCTGGGGTACTCACACGAGTATCTGCCAATTCCGCATTGCCATGCCGAGCTCTGTAATGCCTCAGCATTGATGAAGTGCTCTTATTGATGTAAGACAGCTCTGTGGAGCAGAGCCGACACTTCACCGACAATAAAATAAAACGTTACTTTATCTGAAAACAATTCAAACCTCTTACCAGAAAGGAGTACAAACATATTTAACTGAAAAAATAACAGGAAACAATGCCCAAAGGAGGAAAAGATTTACCTAATTTGGCATTAAAAAAAATCACTTATTCCAGACTGGGGTAAACTTTGAACGATCCATGAAGTCAGTGGAACAAGGTGAGGGCAAGCAAAAATCCAAAATCCAGCTCCAACAGCAAAACTCCAACAAATCTGCACCATGTTGATACAGTTTGTTTCCTTATAAACACAATTTAGGGTGGCGCATCTGAACGACACACTTCCTGTATTGGTCACATGATTTTTTTCTTAAAGCAATACATACACCAATACGCGGTTTCACTCTTGTGTGCTCAACACAGTGCTGACCCACCAGTGTTGTTCGTCCCATCACTACCTCCGGGTGCTCCGGCTTCTGCCCACTTGCAAAGATATGCAGGTTATTTGAGTTTGTGACTGTAAATTGAGCCCAACTATACATTAGTCCAGTTTTTGTGCAAACCAGGATACATCTCCAATCCAAAATATCACTTAAACCACAATACAAACACACCCACACGTTCACATCCCAACACACTGTTAGCATATCTGTACCACTCACCCCCCCCCCCCCCCCATACCTATTACTAATAACCAGTTTGAGCCTTTTCTTAAACAGACTCATGCTTGGACTTTGTTTCAGCTCTTTGCCGAGTTTGTTCCAGACCTTCACACCACTGACTGAAATGCACATTGTTTTCATGGTTGTTCAGACACTTTAGGTTTTGATATTTGAGTTTTCCCTATAATTATACCCACCTTCTCTCTCAACAAAGAGCTTTTTAAGTTGTCATCTGGTAGCTGTTTGTTTCTCGCCTCATAAATTAACTGAGCTGTTTGAAATTCTACCACATCTGGCAATTTTAGCAGACAGGAGTTAATGAATAATGAATGTCATCACAGTAACCCACCTTATGCACCATCTTGAGCTTTTAAGAATTATGTCAGAACTACTACACAGATTCTCACTAAATTTGCACCACAGATAGATATTAGGGCATAGATGACTCCACTGAATATTGGAGGTGATCTGGATCCAGATTGGTGGGCGTCAGAAATCTGCGATTGCACTTGTGTTTTGTGTTGATCTCTGCCTCGTGGCTCCTCTTGTCCCCCCACAGATGATTTCCCTGTCAGGGAGGGTGATGTGCTCCAGTGCTTTTATGTGGTGCAGAAGTTTCTGGGTGAGAGCAGCTATGGGAAGGTGGCCAGGTGTCGACACAAAGTGACCTATCAGGACGTGGCCATCAAAATTTCAAAGAACAAGCCCAGTATGATAAGAGAGACAAAGAAAGAGGTCATTACAGTCCCAGTCTTTAACTTCAAAGATAGTTTTATTTCAGTCATGCATTGTAAACCTTCATAAATGATTTGTCACACGTCTTCCACAGCTTGCCAATCTGAAACTCCTGAGTGTCCTGGACCCAGAGAAGGCCAACATTGTGAGGTGGTACGATGCCTTCACGCACAGAGACTTCATTTGTCTCAAGTTTGAACTCCTGCTCCACAGCCTTCATGATTATATGGATGAAATGAATTTTGAGCCTCTTCGCGTCAGTGACCTCCGAGCTGTCGTGCAGCAAGTAAGTGAGGTTTTGTTTTTTGATTTAAAAAGTACACATTATATATGGAACTAAAGTAAGACATTTGGAGTTGTCATCTCTCTCCTAACAACAATAAATGTTTGTGTGACTGCAGATGGCCACCGCACTACTCCACCTGCAGACCCTGGGTGTGATCCACTGCGACATAAAGCCCCAGAATATCATGGTGGTCGACCACAATCAGCCACTAAAGGTCAAACTGATTGACTTTGGATTGGCTCAGCACATCTCCGAGCCTCCATCATTTGCAGGGACCTTGTGGTACCAGTAAGTCCAAATACTGCAGAGAACATTTGACAGAGTTGCTTGTTTCTGCCCTGAAAATTGATGAAAAAATTAAACCTTTGGTGGATGATGTGTAATTTTGCTCTGTTCCTCTTTGCTCAGAGCTCCAGAGGTCCACTTAGGGTTGGCCTACAGTGAGGAGATTGATATGTGGTCGCTCGGTGTGTCTGTGGCTGAGCTGGCTATGGGAACCACCCCGTATCCCGGACATCATTCCTATGATGTGGTAAGTTCTTTTTTTTGTCCAGCTCGTCCTGGATTTGTTATTAATCCATGGCCCTCGTAAACACAGAAACATTTGCTCCTGCAAAGGCAACAATTTGTGAAAGAAAAGTCAGTGTTTGCACAGTGGGATTTGATGTCTTCAGATGAAGTTCATGGTGGACACACAGGGTCTGCCCCCAGAGCACCTCCTCAGGTTGGGACCATACACCAACCACTGCTTTGAGAGGCGTCGTATCAATGGACACTGAAGGTACCATCACATCCATCCATCCATCCATTTTTTTTCTCAGAGTTAACTCTAACACAGTCTCTTTGCAGACTCCTGCACTGATTCAGATGCAGACGGGACACAAATACTGTGACACCAGAGAGGTGGTGTTGACCTGTCTGGAGGACATCATGGAGGTAGGTGCTCACTAGTGGCCTCCCAGGCATTCCTTCAACCACCTTTAACAATTGTTTGCCTCCAATGTCTAATTCACTGACTGTGTGACCACCAAGCCCCAGCCTCTGGTCCTGTTGTGAAGCAAAATCAAAAATACTAAATCATGCAATTCCTTGAATGGCTTCTTGAGGTTAGCTCCTATAGCGAGTCACTGTCCTTTGAGCTGCATGTTAAAATGTCAAAGGAAGTGGCTATGGCCACAGTACTGTGTCAATAAGTAGCGTGTGCCACAGTGCATCAAATCTGAAACTGGATTTATGAATGAATGCTAAAAATTGAACCTAGTCTCCTTTCTCAACCTATTCTCAAACTTTACATGGGTAAGAAGTCAATAAAAGGCCGGTCACAACCCACCGTGCGTTTTTTGTTTTTTTTTGTTTTTTTTCTCCGTACGTTTTCTGCGGATGCCACGGCCACTACGTTTTTGTGAAAACATAGAGAGGCAGTAGCAAGAGAAGGGAGGGAGTACGTTCAGCGCACGTCTCTAGGAGTGTAACGATAAAGAGAGTTGACAATAAAGCAGTGTGGGTGTGGGTGGGGTCGCTTTTCTTGTTTATGAGCAGGACCGGAGCGGCAGGTGTTTTTCGGCGTCGGCGATGCATGAGCATGTCCAGCCTGCAGCGGTCAGTTGTACGTGTATTTACTTGCCTCGAAAAGTTACAGCTAGTTAACAGACTGAAGCTGTGGAGTGTGTGTGTTGCTGAAGTTTGGAAATAAAGTCCAAGTTCAAGTGAGAAGCTGCGTCGTGCATGCAAGTCTGTCGGCCTCCATAGTATGTGGTGAGCAGCCTACTGCCTCTGTACAGATTTGGTTAATTGTGCTGCTTTGAATCCGTACTGAAGCAGTACTCAAAACGTGCGTCATCTGTATTGCTGGTGAATCCGCAGCCTGACTGCAGCGAAAGTTCTGCATGCAATAAAACCTCTACGGCGTGTCTACGTGTGTCTCCGTGCTGCTAAATTCATACTGAGGCAGTACTTACGACGTACGGATCTCCAAATTTAGCCCACATTTTTGCAAGTAGACTGCACGCACGTGCAAGTACGGCGGGTTGTGACCACGGCTTAACAGACAGAACGATTTATTTAACAGAGTCATTCACTGGCACAGAAGAAATGGCTGCATCTGATTGGTGCTCTGTCAACAGACAAAGTGTTCCGTTCATGACAAAGTACTGTGGCAGTAGACAGTTCTACAAAAAAAATAAAATGTTTATGGTCTGGTTAAAAAAAACAGCTTTGGCCTGTAATAGTTTTTGTTCCCGCTTCATTAATTTATGAATAATTAGCACAGAGGTCACTTTGACTGACAGCTGTGTCCAGAGCATTTTATTCCAAATATCTGAGATCATGTGGATTGTTGTGCTGTTCGTGGCACTAAAAGACCATATAGGATGTATGTGTCAGCTTTTCTGTCCAGTCAAAGTTTCTTGTTATTTCATTTGTATAATATCACCATGAGCAGGTGTGGGTGAGGTTGGTGCCACAGATCTTCCAGGTTACTGAGACAATAAGCTTGTCACAAGTTTTAATATCAGCTCCAAAGCCACCCATCATGAAACCCCCCCACCCAGTCCATAAAAATACACATTTATAAAAGACCCAAGGTTAGCACGTTAGCTTTGATTTGTTACATAACTCCAAGATGCAAGTGTTCAGGCTTTATTCCTCCCAGCCTGGTACTGCTGCCTGGTACTGCACGGTCTTGCGCCGTTCCATCTCAGGGGCAGATACGGGGGGTGCACTCCCTGCACCCCCCCCTTCTCATGGGCCAAAAAACCTGCTGAATGCTGTTTCTGAATGCTGTATTTAGCACCAAGTGAAGATAAATTTGTTCCAGACCATGACTCAGTGAGGTCGCTCACCTTTTTAGCCAAAGACGGTTCAAATGTTTACTGTTACTTGTCATCATGACATCATAACAGCACACTCAAGATTGTAGAGCACAAGTTCAAATGAATAAAAACAGGGTAGAACTTTTCTCTGTGATTAAATTTTGTTGTGAAATATGCACCAACATGCAGGAAATGGCACCAAAAATGTTTCTGGGGGGCATCGGCCCCAGAGCGAGATACATTCACAAATCCACCCACCCCATGTGCGCACGCACACACACCCCTTTACAAAACCATGAATCTGCCCCTGCACCTCTTCATGCATTAACAGTCTGAGGTTCAGTAAGAACGACCAAAATGGAAACATCAAAAGCTGCATGATTTGCGCTTCAGAACCCCGTGAAAGAAAACCTGTTGGTGATGTCATAGAGGGTTTGTCCAGCATCTATGGGGTTTATGGTGACCACCAGCCATTTGGCTCATGTGACATGTCTTTCTGACTTCTTGCTTCACCAGGTGATGGACACAAACACTACAGAGAAGGAGGGTCATGAGTTTGTGGACCTTTTAAAATGCATGATGTGCCTTGACAACGAACAGCGGATCACACCTGCTGATGTTCTCAAACATCCCTTCCTGGAAGAGGACAGTCTGGAGACGGATGTGGCAGATGAACCTCTTGTCTGGGCCGAGGAAACTCTGGACCTGAGTGAGGACCTCACCCCCATCTTGCAGGAAGAAGTAGAACCAGCAGCCATCCAGCCTCGTGAGTCAGATGTTCCACAGTTCTCAGTGTTCGTATCTTTATTGCTTTATTCAGTCTAACAAATTATTTCTGTGTGATTTTTAGATGTGCAAACAGAGACCAGGACCACCTGGAGGAGACACCTGACTCAGGCTTTCAGGAGGATGTTCTGCCTCTGATGACACCAGTGTCTGTGTGTACAGTAGTGTTCAGAATAATAGTAGTGCTATGTGACTAAAAAGATTAATCCAGGTTTTGAGTATATTTCTTATTGTTACATGGGAAACAAGGTACCAGTAGATTCAGTAGATTCTCACAAATCCAACAAGACCAAGCATTCATGATATGCACACTCTTAAGGCTATGAAATTGGGCTATTAGTAAAAAAGTAGAAAAGGGGGTGTTCACAATAATAATAGCATCTGCTGTTGATGCTACAAACTCAAAACTATTATGTTCAAACTGCTTTTTTAGCAATCCTGTGAATCACGAAACTAGTATTTAGTTGTATAACCACAGTTTATCATGATTTCTTCACATCTGCGAGGCATTAATTTTGTTGGTTTGGAACCAAGATTTTGCTGGTTTACTAGTGTGCTTGGGGTCATTGTCTTGTTGAAACACCCATTTCAAGGGCATGTCCTCTTCAGCATAAGGCAACATGACCTCTTCAAGTATTTTGACATATCCAAACTGATCCATGATACCTGGTATGCGATATATAGGCCCAACACCATAGTAGGAGAAACATGCCCATATCATGATGCTTGCACCACCATGCTTCACTGTCTTCACTGTGAACTGTGGCTTGAATTCAGAGTTTGGGGGTCGTCTCACAAACTGTCTGCGGCCCTTGGACCCAAAAAGAACAGTTTTACTCTCATCAGTCCACAAAATATTCCTCCAGTTCTCTTTAGGCCAGTTGATGTGTTCTTTGGCAAATTGTAACCTCTTCTGCACGTCTTTTATTTAACAGAGGGACTTTTTGGGGGATTCTTGCAAATAAATTAGCTTCACACAGGCGTCTTCTAACTGTCACAGCACTTTTCTGTTTTCTTCCATGTGTCTGTTTTTTTTTTTTTTTTTTTTTTTTTCCATTTTAAAGCATTGGAGATCATTGTAGATGAACAGCCTATAATTTTTTTGCACCTGCGTATAAGTTTTCCCCTCTCCAACCAACTTTTTAATCAAACTACACTGTTCTTCTGAACAATGTCTTGAACGTCCCATTTTCCTGAGGCTTTCAAAGAGAAAAGCATGTTCAACAGGTGCTGGCTTCATCCTTAAATAGGGGACACCTGATTCACACCTGTTTGTTCCACAAAATTGACAAACTCAGTGACTGAATGCCACACTACTATTATTGTGAACACCCCCTTTTCTACTTTTTTTTTTTTTTTTTACTAATAGCCCAATTTCATAGTCTTAAAGAGTGTGCATATCATGAATGCTTGGTCTTGTTGGATTTGTGAGAATCTACTGAATCTACTGGTACCTTGTTTCCCATGTAACAATAAGAAATATACTCAAAACCTGGATTAATCTTTTTAGTCACATAGCACTACTATTATTCTGAACACTACTGTATATCAATAAATAATGTACATTGTATTATGATTTGATATTTATAAGTAAAGACTTTAAGATTCAAAAGCTTTGATATGAAGATTTTTTTCATACTGCCCGTGGTGTCGTGTGGACGCTTGAAACTGAGACAATCCAGTAATTAACAGAATCTACATCAAACTTTCATCCTCACTGACTTCATGTTGTCTCCTACAATCATTCACCATCTTCTCGATTATAACATGTTTGAATATCAGCAGAAATCCATCCATCCATCCGTTTTCTATAGCTGCTTACTCCAGTCGATCCTGAGGTGGACCGGAGGAGACTGACAGGTTTTCAGCAGGATGTTCTGCTTCTGCTGACACAGACGTTCTGATGGCTGCCCGTGTCTATGTGCCCAGTCTGGGTTTGTTTGTTTTTGGTAAATATGTACATTAGTGGTTAGCACTGTTGCCTCACAGCAAGAAGGTCATGGGATCGATTCTGACAGTGCTGCATAACCTTTGCTGTCATTCTGATCCAAGGGATTTCTGACAGTGAAGAAAGAATAGAGGGTGCTGCACTGGGTCAAAATAAATAAGACGACACTCTGATATACAGCTGTGCTCAAACATTTACAGACACTGACAGAATTTTTTTTTTTGGTCATTTTTCAGAGAATGAGTGGTGACACAAACTTTTTTGACTCGTGGTTAGTGGTTGGGTGAAGTCATTTATTGTCAAACAACTGTTTCCTCTTTTAAATCAATAAGACAACAGAAACTACACAGTAAAATCAACAATGTTAAATTAACACTGTCAGTGTTAGTTTTACACTGGTATTTTACTGTCCTGGTCTGGAGCCCAGCTGACCTTCTTGTGTCGTCTCCTGGACAAACAAATGTCAGACTGTTGGTTTATTTTATGTTGTACTGATTGATCATGTGATGTTTGCTTTTTAACCTGTGGGTTGTTCACGTCTTCTCTCCACATACTGGAAACCTTCCAGTCTGCTTTTAAAAGGCACGTCCTTTTGTTTCTGAACTAGCCTGGTTTGTCTGTTTCTCCTTAGTTTCCAAACATGTCTATTATTGGTTAAGTTGCCCCAAACTAAAACTGAAATTGGTCCACTCTGTAAATAGTGAACAATTTTTAGGATCTTGGTCGATCACAATTTTGAAAATAGGTGGAAAATGGCACTGAACCCTCACCCTTCCTGTTGACAAATCTGATAATTTAATATTGATGCTTCTTGGTTGTAATAGTTTGTGCTTATATTATTTCACACATTTTGTGAGATTTACATATGTTTTACCCGTCTGCGAGTACTCTTACAATGATGCGTAAATTGTAAATTCTAATTAAATTTAGTTTGAGTTGACCTTGAGAATTGATTTCAGATGCATCGGTCTCATTGCACAGAACACTGTCCATGCAGACTTAGTGTAAGAATCTCACAAAGCTCCAACAGTTTCGGCTGGCCTTGAGGGGACACGGAGAACGCACCACGTTTGCCACAGAGAACATTGTTTTAGAAGCATCTTCCAGGTGTGATATGGTTGTCTTGTCATGCAAAAACAATGTGGTTTCTGGCAAAGTCTCAGTGAAAGATACGTATATGTGTAAATTACAGCTCCATTTATCCACTCACTTCATTTTCAACTCACAGGGGCAAAACAAAGTATATATTTTTGATGAGTAGAAATAACAGCATTGTGCAAAGCAGCATTGACAGAGTTGGGTTCATTCATTCATTACTACTTATCCAGGTCTGGGTCGAGGTGGCACCAGACCCTGCAGCTCATCCCACACTTTCCTGTCCTTGGCCAAATCCTGTAACTCTTCCCGGGGGATCCCGAGGCGTTCCCAAGCCATCTGGAAATTATAATCCCACCAGTGTTCCCAGAACAGACTTCCAGTTGGCCTTGCCTGGAAGACATCCCTACATAGACACGAAGGGGCATACTCACCCAAACCACCTCAACTGGCTCCTTTTGATGTGAAGAAGTGATGGATCTTCTTCGACTTGGGTTGTTTCCTTTATATTGAACTCATGCCAAACTTTGCATAAATGATAAATGCATTTATCTCTGTCCATCAAATGTTGGTTGACTTTTCTATTAGACCTGTAATGTTTCTTTCCATTAGACTGAAGACACTCATATCTAATACAAGAACAATTAGCTTAGCAGTAAGTCCTACTGAAACACCCAAATTAAACTCGAGCTCTGTCTGTCTTTCATATCACATTCATACTGGTTCAGCATGGTGCAGGGATGACATAACAGCTGATTAGAACACTGCCTTTCTCCATGAGCATGACAGGAAGCAAACACTCACAGTTTTCTTGTTGCTTTGTGCGCTGCCGCGTGGGATTGCAAGGATGAATTATTTTCTCGGGATGAAAATTGAGTTAAATCAATTTTCCATTTTCTTTTAGGACGTCACTTCTATCTGGTGTCAAGCTCATGACAACACGAGCCGCTGGGACAGGAGTCATTCATCAAAGACATTTAATAGCAAATGTGGAAGAGGTCCTCGCTCCGCTCATTAGTTCAAACAATATTACTTGTGAGGACAATGGCTTGCAGCTATGGTGTGAAAGAAGGCGGAATGAATGATTTTTAGAAAAACATCACGGTGGTTTTTAAACACTGTGCCAAAAGAAACACAAGTGAAGTCTGAAACTGTTCTGTGGAATGAGCTCTGAGTGATGCAGGTGAGCAAAGATATGAAGATGAAACAGGAAAAGAAGTGACTACCGCTTAGCACAAATGTCCTGAAGGTGTCAGTATAATGAACTTTTCTAACAACAAAAAAAGTTTTTTCTTTTTGTGATTCAGCATAGAAAAAAATCAAATGTTTGATCTGTTTCTGTTACATAATTGAACAAATGTCATGATTCCTTTTTTCCATTGATATTAGCGCTTTGTTGCTAGCAGGCTAAATGGATATCTGCAAATATCTACAACATGGAAGCGTAACAAAAGGTCTCTCACAGTCTCCTTTCTCTGGGTTTCTTCCCCAGTGGTGAAATAAAGTGTAGCTTTTACCAACTCGTCTCTCTGCTGAAGGTAATGGGGTTATTTCCACAGAGCGCCGTTCCGTCCTCTTTAATCCCAAATAGCAATTGTGAAGCATTATAGTAACTTCTTGATCCAACGTGGTCAATCTTGAACAAACTTACGTATACGTAGCTATGACCATCATCAATTTCAATTTTAATTTATACAGCACCAAATCACAACAAAGTTGCCTCAAGGTGCTTAACACAAGTAAGATCTAACCTGACCAACCCCCAGAGCAAGAAGACAGGTGACAGTGGTAAGGAAAAACTCCCTCTCCCTCTGAAGATTTGAGGAAGAAACCTCAAGCAGACCAGACTCAAATGTGTGACCCTCTGCTTGGGCCATGATATTGACACAAATTACAAAATAATTCACAACACGAACATACAGGAGATGTTGCCGCTGCACAGGACAGGAGGGTTTCTGGAACAGATACCACACCCATCTCTGGATGGAGCCGCATCTCAAATTGAGAGAAAAGAGAAAGAAAGAAAAAAACAGAATCAGGCCTCAGAAAGACAACAAATACAGAATAATTTGTCAGCATTAAGCAACAAGAAAACCAGAAGAAATACTAAGGTGGTCACTGACACTAGTCCTAAGCTTCACTAAAAGTCCCAGACTTTAGGTAAAGTTGAGGCTGTGGCACGCTCCATTTACTAATAAAATTAATTTTAAAGAGTAAAAAGCATAGTAACATACTATACCAGTATGCTAGCTATACGAAAGGGAGAATAAGTGTGTCTTAAGCCTGGACTTGAAAATCTCCACAGAATCTGACTGTTTTATTGATGCAGGTAGATCATTCCACAGAACAGGGGCACGATAAGAGAAAACTCTGTGACCCGCAGACTTCTTATTCACCCTCGGGACACAATCATCGGCACCAGATTTAAAATCAGGATTAAAATTTTGAATTGTTTAGAAATTTGATCCTGATTCTCAAAATCACTGATAGAATGCAGTAACCTCCGGGTATTTGTAGTCAAAGAGTTTCGGTCATGTTCAAACTTTTTTAAACAAGGTATTCATACCTTGTTTGGCTTGAAACCTGCTTTGCTCCATCGGGGTAAAACTTTGAAGGTGAAACAGTCCTGGGTGATTCTTAGACTACGGGCACTTTTATGTCCCTTGATCATATTTTATGAAAAAAAGAAAAAAGTGGAAATTTCACACTTTTATAGTTATCTTTACAATGAAAGTGTTTGAAGAAATTTGTCCTAGTAGTCTATGATGACTTTTTCACCTTTTTTCAGCATCATTATATGCAAGTATTGCCGTTTTGTGCTTGTCCCACACCCAGACTTTTGATCTTCAATGATAAAAATGAATGGTAAAAAAAACATTTTTTCTAATGTTTTAAAATATCTCTGAATAAAATATCAGTAAAATAATCAAAACATAATTGGGGTATACAATGTCATACAACTGTTGTGATTTTTTTAAACAAAATGTAGTTGTCCCACACTATTTCTGTAATTTCCACCACAACAATAATGTCCCTTTAAACAGTTTGTATGAAAGATTGTTTGGGTAGTTTCTATGGAGATAAACAGTGACATCAGAGCACATGTAGGAGGGCTGTCAATAAAGTTACGGTCCTTTTTATTTTTTTCAAAAACTATATGGATTTCATTCATATGTTTTTACGTCAGACATGCTTGAACCCTCGTGCGCATGCGTGAGTTTTTCCACGCCTGTCGGTGATGTCATTCGCCTGTGAGCACTCCTTGTGGGAGGAGTCGTCCAGCCCCTCGTCGGAATTCCTTTGTCTGAGAAGTTGCTGAGAGACTGGCGCGTTGTTTGATCAAAATTTTTTCTAAACCTGTGAGACACATCGAAGTGGACACGGTTCGAAAAATTAAGCTGGTTTTCAGTGAAAATTTTAACGGCTGATGAGAGATTTTGAGGTGATTCTGTCGCTTTAAGGACTTTTCACGGTGCGAGACGTCGTGCAGCGCTCTCAGGCGGCGGCGTCAGCCTGTTCAAGCTGAAAACCTCCACATTTCAGGCTCTATTGATCCAGGACGTCGTGAGAGAACAGAGAAGTTTCAGAAGAAGTCGGTTTCAGCATTTTATCCGGATATTCCACTGTTAAAGGAGATTTTTTTAATGAAAGATGTGCGGACGGGTCCGCGCGTCGGGACGCAGCCGCCGCGACGCTCCGCCACAGGAAAAACACCTCTGTTGAAAGCCTTAAGGACAAGTTGGAACATGTCCTGCCTGTTAAACAATTTCTCATATACTCACTCCACTGAAAGCCATCAAAAGCCGCCTGGATTTTACAAATGGTTATCAACACGGAGGTGTTTTTCCTGTGCAGCCGCACCGCGTCGGCTGCGTCCCGACGCGCGGATCCGTCCGCACGTCTTTCATTAAAAAAAAATCTCCTTTAACAGTGGAATATCCGGATAAAATGCTGAAACCGACTTCTTCTGAAACTTCCCTGTTCTCTCACGACGTCCTGGATCAATAGAGCCTGAAATGTGGAGGTTTTAAGCTTGAAACAGGCTGACGATGGCGCCTGAGAGCGCTGAGTGACGTCTCGCACCGTGAAAAGTCCTTAAAGCGACAGAATCACCTCAAAATCTCTCATCAGCTGTTAAAATTTTCACTGAAAACCAGCTTAATTTTTCGAACCGTGTCCACTTTGATGTGTCTCACAGGTTTAGAAAAAATTTTGATCAAACAACGCGCCAGTCTCTCAGCAACTTCTCAGACAAAGGAATTCCGACGAGGGGCTGGACGACTCCTCCCACAAGGAGTGCTCACAGGCGAATGACGTCACCGACAGGCGTGGAAAAACTCACGCATGCGCACGAGGGTTCAAGCATGTCTGACGTAAAAACATATGAATGAAATCCATATAGTTTTTGAAAAAAATAAAAAGGACCGTTACTTTATTGACAGCCCTCGTATATAGCGCCAAATCACAACAAACAGTTGCCCCAAGGCACTTTATATTGTAAGGCAATGGTGTGGTGGAAATTACATTTACAAGGCCAATAGTGCCTGTAGTTAAAGAATCACCCTCCTGATGAATGTCTGCTGAGAGTTTTTGTCAAAGTTAAACAGGTCAGTAATGTCTGGCAGAGGGCACAAGAGGAGAGGAGGCAAGCCTGAAGCTCTTATAGTACAGGGTGTTCAAGTCATTTAATCCCATTTTTGCACTGTTTTGGATTGTAGGCATTTGTAGTAGAAGGGCACTCTGAGGAATAGCCCTTTAAGACTGCAACTTCGTGTTGTCATGTTTTTAGTGCAGTTACTTAGGGCCCTGTCCCACTGGGGAGAGGATCAATTGCGTATGAGGGTGATTCTTAGACTAAGGGCACTTATTATGTCCTTTGATCAAATTATATGAAAAACAGAAAAAAGGGGAAATTTCACACTTTTATAGTTATCTTTACAATGAAAGTGTTAAGAAATTTGTTCTAGTAGTCTATGATGACTTTTTCACCTTTTTTCAGCATCATTATATGCAAATATTGCTGTTTTGTGCTTGTCCCACACCCAGACTTTTGATCTTCAATGATAAAAATGAATGGTAAAGAAACGTTTTTTTCTAGTGTTTTAAAATATCTCTGAATAAAATATCAGTAAAATAATCAAAACATAATTGGGGTATTCAATGTCATACAACTGTTGTTGTAGTTGTCCCACACTATTGCCGTAATTTCCACCACAACACTGTAATGTCCCTAAACAGTTTGTATGAAAGGTTGTTTGGGTAGTTTCTATGGAGATAAACAGTGACATCAGAGCACATGTATATAGCGCCAAATCACAACAAACAGTTGCCCCAAGGCGCTTTATATTGTAAGGCAATGGTGTGGTGGAAATTACATTTACAAGGCCAATAGTGCCCGTAGTTAAAGAATCACCCATGAACTGAGTACACAAATTACGGGAGTTTGTTGTCCGCAACAAAAATGGCAAATGGCCCAGTATGAATTATGGATATATTAATAATATATAGCAAATATATGATAAACAATCACGGTTATATAACACATGTAGTGAGGAAACTGATCCGATACACTGAGATTTTCATGGCAATATTACAGGTGTATTATGAATGCATCGCGCACATGTTGCGTGTGCATGGCATGTGCATTGTGGTCATAAAATAAGCACACTCGATCCTTTCGGCATCACTATTCACACCAACAATACAGCCTCTGGAGCATTTGCTGGACTTGGACAAGTTGATCACAGAGTTATTGTTCATGTTGTCATGCAAGAGTTAACTGTTCATGAGTTTGGGGAGCGGGAGGGGGGAAACCGCTTGGGGTGTGAGACGGTTTTTTTTTTTTTTTTGAGTGTGTCACAGAAAACAGACTTCAGCGTGAGTTGTAGCTAAACAGCAACTCTTCCTTTTGTTGGTGTTAAATAAAAGTCCTGGATTGCAGCAGCTACGTCTTTGTGGATCTACACAGCTGGACCGGCACTGACTGGCAGGTATGTCGCTTTCTGCCACATATAGTACTTTGGGTTTACGTGACGTGTTATGCATTCACAGATTGTCTGCAAAGCAGATGTAATAAAAAACACTTTATTCGTGGCCAATTTGTATGCATTCGCTACAACATATTTTAGTTTGTGATGTGGACATGCGTGCCTCTGCAGTGTGCTGTGTTAAAACATCTTCCACAAGGCTGCTATTTTTAAGGGCTGGCACCTTGAAATTGTGTAACTGCTGTAAACATTGTCATCACATTAGCATGGACCCAAAAATTACATTAATGATAGCAATCAGAGATTTCTGACGTCCGCCAGTCTGGATCCAGATCACCTCCAAAATGCAGTGGAGTCTTCCATGCACTAATATCTATCAGTGGTGCAAATTTGTTGAGAATCAGTGAAGTAGTTTTGACGTAATGCTTCAAAGTGTAAGTGAAACTTGATCTAGAATCTGGATCTGGATTCAATCACCTCCAAAATTTAATGGCTTCTTCCATGGCCTAATATGTATCTGTGTTGAAAATTTTGTCAAAATCCTTGCCATAGTTTTGACATAATCTTGCTAACAGACAGACAGACAAATAAATTAACGCCAGTGATTTTATTACGTCCTTTGGCGGATGTAATTATAGCAAAAGCTACAACTACAAACACATGCATCACTTAACCACAGTAAATGCAATGACATAATCCATTAGGTAGAAAAATATTAGACATTAAAGATGCAGTGGCCATGTTGTTGGTGGGCAAGCGGTTAAGTGGACTTGTTTCCAGTGTGGCAGGTTCCTGGCTCAAGGTCACCTCTACCTGTTCTCCATGTAATGTGGAGTTGCATCTGCTGTGTGGACCGTGAGTGAAAAAGGGAGAAGCTGAAAGAATGTCATTACACATGCAAACGTTTAATTGGATCATCTTGAGAATTTTTCCACCATGTTCTTGTGCACACCAAACTGATTCGAGAAAACTGTGTTCAGCCAAGCTGCCTGGTTTATGTCGTATTGCGATGAATTGCAGAGGCTCCTTTGCACCGATTCCTCCATTAAAGGCACCACATCGGCATTAAACAGCAAACTTCATAGATGACTGGAAGGTAACAGAAATTTTCATTTTCGAGGTTGGTAAACTCAGGCATGACATCCTTGTTGAACTTGTCTTTGTTTATGTCTTTCATTCAAGCACAACGTGTATTAAAGGAAAGAGAAAGGTGGACAAATATTACCCGATACACGGTGTAACACCTCTGTACTTCTGTCCTTCTATCCAGTGCATAACGAAGGAGAAGGGTTGTTTATTGAATTTCAGAAGAAAAATTTAAATTCACAGGTGCAGCAGGTCCATTTTCTAGTTGTGTGTTATGATACCATATTAATCATTTGAGCTTGTCTGTTTGTTTGTTCCACTACTCCTCTGGGCTCCTTGGTTGTTGTCCACCAAACGCAGTATTCAAATGAATGACCTCTGACTTGCCACTGAAAGATGAATTTTGACAATTTTCACAATGACTGAATGAGCCGTGTGTGTAGAACAGGTGATCAAAGTAGTGTGAGTGTGTGGACAAAATGTTCACTCAGCTGCATGTATACATGTTCATAAGGAGCTGTCCACCCAAAGAGCGCACAAACAGGCTGTCAGCTGTCAGTGATCGCCTGCTGTTCGTCCAGTGAAAAATCCCTTTCGGTGTTTGATCAGTAGACACTTGCATTGCTAGATTTTATTTGTCTGTCTGGACTCCATAACTGCTGTGCTGGCAGTGCGCCAACTCCCCACATGTGCTCAACTTTTCAGATGCAGTCAGTGGACTTTCTATTTTCTCTTTTTTAAACACTTTTTTGTTGTCATTTTACTTGATACGCATCATAACACAACTGTAGTTGGATTATTGTTGTGGGACGGCGCTTCACAAGGGATTTATTCATACCAGAGGTGGATTATGTATTTGTCATCTGATCGACGTTGCCAGCACACAGTGCAGCCGTGTGAAAGGGACTTGACCAGCTGAGTCAAGGTGAGTTACATGTTTATTCATGTTGTCATGTGCTGGGCAAACATTTCCACATCATACCTGCTACAGACTTAGGAGGTGAACATGTAATAATACGTGCGTTACAGCAGCAACATCCCATTCAGCTGCGTTGCGGCGCACCGTGCCTCTCACCTGCGCACAGTGCCACATACATGTTATTACAAAACAACATTTCCTGCTCTGTCCTGGCCGAGGTCCAGTGGAGGTGGACAATCGTGGCACAGCATGTCGGCAGGCTTTGCTGTGACAGATCGATCTCAGAGCTCAATCAACCACGATCAGTTTCAGAAGCATGAACGTGCATCACTGTGTTGACTTCTGCAGATGGCTGTCAGAACGTTTTGGAACTGAAATCCGACACTTTTCGGATGTACGCCAATTCATAAGTCCGATGCTACTCTGCGTGATTCTGGCTACATGTTACGGGGGTATTAGTTTGCTTTGTACCATACTTGAGAGATATTGTGTTTTCTGGACTTGCCCAGGCAAGGACTAATTAGCTAAATATCAGTTTTTTTCAAAGTTGGTATCTGGATAAAGGTCAACCCCAGAATGCCCCTAAAATGGTTTGTTTTGGCAAAGGTCAGAATCACTGGGCTCAAAATAATGTGAATCAGTCATTTATAGCTACAAAGTTGTGCCAGATTTAGGCAAAAAAAAAAAAAACAAACTTTGCAAGCATCACCACCACCAGCCACTCTGGACTCTCAAATCCAAAACACGCTGCTGCTTTTACGTACTGCTTATCTACAGCTGCAAGTTGTCTCATTTGTGTGTGCCGTGTGCTGGAGAATGCATTTGGAATCTTATTTATAATGTTTATAATGTAATGGATTGGTAAAACAGTTGCCTTTTCATTGCTTCTTATGAGTTAGATAATGTATATGTGAAGTTATGTTTCTTATAGATGTAACATCTTGTCATAATCTCAAATTCAATGCTCACGGATTGTTCATGAAATTAAGGCATGTCAGAAGTTTTGAACATTTCACCATTTTCTTTGCACACTGGCACACAGCCATGCACAGTTTACGCACAGTTTATTCATGTTTTGCAATTCACAGTTCAGACTTCAGACAACTTTATTGATCCCTAAAAGGGCATTTATGTTTACACTCCAATTACCCCAGAACAGCAATTAATCCACAATTATTATTACTTGTTTACTGTAATAATGTCACACATCAAAATTAAAGACAACACATATACATTTGGCATCGTTTATGTACTCTAAACTTGAAGCCAGAGGTGGGATGAAGTCACCGTCAAGTCACTCTCAAGTCATCAATCAACAAGTCCCAAGTCAAGTCTCAAGTCAGCTTGCAAACAATTGGTGGTCATTATGACTTGAGACTTGACTTGGGACTTGCTGATTGATGACTTGATGGTGACTTTGTCCCACCTCTACTTGAAGCAGTCCGTCATCCGAATTGAGGCCAAGTGGGTGAAGGCCACAGCAGGAAGGGCCCACGCCGTCCAGCTTGGGGAGTCGAAGGCTGCAGCAGTAAAAACCGTGCTGCGTTCAAGGTGGCAGGGAGGAAATCAGGGTGAAGGGAGTGGAGAGACACGGGGGGTGATAGGGATGGAGGGAGGGAGACGTGTTGTGTGCAGATGAGTTGAGATTAGAGGAATGCTACCGTCCTTGCCGGAGTCCCAAGCTGTTCACAGTTTGTGGATAATTCATGATTTGCAGCTGATTCACATTTTGGGGGTTAACAGTCCTGATCCAGGGTGAACCACGCCTCTCACTCTATGACTGCTAGGATAGACTCCAGCCCCCCGGTGACCCTTAATTGGAGTAAGCAGTTATAGAAAATTAATGACTGAACAATGGAATAATTATGATCTCACTGATACTGATTATCAGTTGATCATTAAAACAATTAGAATTCCAACCCAGGTTACAAAAAGTACATTAATCTACGGGGTTCGTTCGTGACTGGGGTATGAAAATTGGGTGTTTTTCATAATGGGGCACTAAATGTGGGGTGAAGGGGACGTCTGCAGGGGGGGGTAACATTTGGGGAGGGTACACACTTGTGCTGTGGTTATGGTTAGAGTCAGGAGAAGGGGAAGATTATCAACAGCAAAATAAAAAAAAATGTGTTGTTGTGTGGGCCGCTTATCGAGGAGGTACTGCTGGCCCACCACCACCAGATGGCGCCCTGCTTGGAGTGCGGGCTCCAAGCACGAGAGGGCATCGGAGCCGCTGGAGGTGACAGCTGTCATCAATCAACACCAGCTGTCACCCATCACCACTACTATAAAGATCGGACTGCAACGCCACCTCCTCGCCGAGAAATCGTCTACCATACAGGTAATTTTTCTCTGCTGAACAAAACATCTTCTTTTGCAGCCGTTTTCCTGTGGTGCTTGCCTTATCTGTGGGATTGGCATTTGGTGTGATCAGCGACGGCTTCGCTTCACACTCCAACCAGATAAGTGGTTAGACAGGACCTGCACGAGTGTGTGATTGGAGGTGGAGGTTCTCCCTCCTTGACTGAACACAGATTGTGGGATTACTGAGTGTGCGGACTCACACTCATCCAGAACTGTTTCTGTTTTCTGCCAGCAGTACCGGGTCTGACTGCTGAAGACAGTGGCCACCTGGGGAACAGGGCTTGGCGGCTCCGGTGTTCTTCGGGTCCGTTGGTGGTGAGGCTTGTGTGGGTTCCGGCTTCTCTCTCACCGGACGTATCCTATCTTCGAGTCTGCCACACGTCACCTTTTGTTGGATTGATATAACACATTTGTATCTGTCTGTATCACGTTGTGCACCTTCACAACATTAAATTGTTACTTTTTGGCTATTCCATTGTCCCTTCATTAACGCCCCCTGTTGTGGGTCCGTGTCACGACACCTTCCCAACATGTGTCACGAAAAGTGGGTGCTTTTCGTGACGCCCCCCCCCCCCCCCCCCCCCGTGAGATTGAGCTGATGATTATCATCAAACAAACAAACAAACCAAAACATGATCCACTGCTTGAACCCAATTACAAGATAAAAGGCAGACAGACAATGAAAAAATACAGAGTATTTCAGAAGACTGTTGGACCTCAGCAGAGTTATTTTCTCTCTGAATGTTCTTCTAGTTATCTCTTTGGTTCAATAATAACTCAGCAGACAGAATTTTAATTGTATCATATTATTTAGAGAAGGACTACAACAAATGATTATTTTGATAATAGATTAATTGGTTCTTTTTGGTGAATCTGATGTTAAAATAGAATATTTTCTTGCATCACCTCTCCCTTGATATGTAAAAGTATAATTATTAGTTGCAGTTATCATTATTTGTGTGAAGCAACAGTTGATTAAAACACTTCCATTTACAATGTAAAACAAAACAGATAAGAAAACTTATTTTAACATGCAAAAAACTGCAGAACTATCACCTCCAAAAAAGGCATGAAGCAGTCTTTAATAAAAACTGGGGCATATTTATAAATTGAAAGTCAAAGATGGGAAGACAAACTCAGGGAGGATAGAAACCTCCAGTGGAGCAGAAGGTCACTCACCCCAACAATACTAGACTTCCCGCTCCCCTGGTCACCTCTGCCCCCCTCCCCTCTGCAACACCACCCCCACAAACTATCTGTAAAGAGGAGGTGTGCCAACACAGGCTCCAGGACCTACTGGTGTCTCACCCTCATGTCTGAGAGTCCGTGCTGACCAGCTGAGTACCAGTGAGCGTGCTGGAACCATGTGCCCATCAGCTCGCTGCAGTATTCACCAACATATTTAACCACGTGCTGCAGCAAACCACAGTCCTGAGCCACCTTAGAACTGCCACCCCAACCCCTCTGCCCAAATCCTCTGCTGTCACAGGGTTAAATGAGTACCGGCCTGTGGCCCCAACACACCTTCTTTACACACACACACACACACACACACACACACACACACACACACACACACACACACACACACACACACACACACACACACACACACACACACACACACACACACACACACACAGAGCATTCGTCGTGACAGTGAAAGAGGAAGTTGGCTGAGGGAAGTGTGTTGAGTGCACATTTCAACACATGCACTTCCTTGTCTGTAACAGTTCTGGTGATTTGCACGGTGTTTCAGTCGGTGACCTGCAGAGAGGATCGGTGTGTGTGTGTGTGTGTGAGGCAGCGGTCAGACGGTGAGTCCTCTCTGTCTCTCAAACTCCAGCTGAAGTTTCTATGTCATGTTTTATCACTGAGGTTTTCGTAAAACACCTCAGAGATTCACTGAAACGTTTCATCTGAAACATTTGCTGAGAAACATCACAGACAGAATGACATCATCGTCATATCATGAGTAAATAAGTGACTTAACCTCAAACCCATTGCAGCCAAATATTATTAATGTCTGATTCATCGGGGAGCCACTGTTTTGTCATAAAGCTTCATCGCCGTTTGTCAAAATGTTCAGCTCTCTGTCATGAGGAAGAGGATGGTTCCAGAGGAACAGGATGGTTCCAGATCAGTACCAGAGAACTTCTGGTTTTTAAATCTGGCACTTTCACTGCAGACTGATTATATCACAGCAAACAAATTCCTCCATGGTGCTCAGGCGTTTACTTACAGAACGTTCATCACGGACGTCACTGTCATGGCAACATTTACTTGAACTGTTCATTTCCTGGACCATAATGATTGTCCAGCATCCATCTGACCACGGCGCTGCTTTAACAGATTTCAGTTGTTGGTGTGATAACAACTTTTTGGATTTAAATGTGTCCAAAACTAAAGAAATGATCAGTGACTTGAGACGTGGTCAAGGAGTGTATTATACGAGGTCTGTCAATAAAGTAATGGTCCTTTTTATTTTTTCAAAAACTATATGGATTTCATTCATATGTTTTTACGTCAGACATGCTTGAACCCTCGTGCACATGCGTGAGTTTTTCCACGCCTGTCGGTTACGTCATTCGCCTGTGAGCACGCCTTGGGAAGGAGTGGTCCCGCCCCCTCGTCGGATTTTCATTGTCTGGAAATGGCGGAATGATTTGGACTTTTTTCCATCAGAATTTTTTCAGAAGCTGTTAGAGACTGGCACCTGGAAACATTCAAAAAATTTATCTGGCTTTCGGTGAAAATTTTACAGGCTTCACAGAGAATAAGGACTGTTACTACAGCTTTAAGGACCCCTTTAGGGACGCTCGGCATGCCGCGCTCCGAGCTGCGACGACACGGCACAAGCCACCGGACCATTTCTGAGCTGATGGCTCTGTGGATACGAGACCGTCGTGTGCTCTTTCTCTGGTTATCACAAGAGCTGGACATCAGCCATTTTCCAGCAGATTTCACTTTTAACAAGAGATTTTGTCATGGAAAGCCGCGCGGAGGCTTCGCACGTAAAGACCGATTCACTTTGGAAGCGAGACAACAGAACACCTCTGTTTCGGCGTGTCAGAGGACAAGTTTGGACATGTCCAGCTCTCCACAATTTCTCTGATACTTACTGGACTGGTAAGCATTGATAGCCGAGATAAACATGTCCAAACTTGTCCCCTGACACGCCGAAACGGAGGTGTTCCTTTCCATGACAAAATCTCTTGTTAAAAGTGAAATCTGCTGGAAAATGGCTGATGTCCAGCTCTTGTGATAACCAGAGAAAGAGCACACGACGGTCTCGTATCCACAGAGCCATCAGCGCCGAGTGTCCCTAAAGGGGTCCTTAAAGCTGTAGTAATAGTCCTTATTCTCTGTGAAGCCTGTAAAATTTTCACCGAAAGCCAGATAAATTTTTCAAATGGTTTCCAGGTGCCAGTTTCTAACAGCTTCTGAAGAAATTCTGATGGAAAAAAGTCCTTTTCATTCCGCCATTTCCAGACAATGAAAATCCGACGAGGGGGCGGGACCACTCCTTCCCAAGGAGTGCTCACAGGCGAATGACGTCACCGACAGGCGTGGAAAAACTCATGCATGCGCACGAGGGTTCAAGCATGTCTGACGTAAAAACATATGAATGAAATCCATATAGTTTTTGAAAAAAATAAAAAGGACCTATACTTTATTGACAGACCTTGTACTCAATGAAAAAGTGGAACTTGTCACATCATACAAGTATCTGGGGACTATTTTTGAGTCAAACTGAAGTTTGACGTAAACACGGACGCTATTGTCAAGTGAGGACGGCAGAGAATTTATCTTCTCTGTAAACTGAATTCTTTTTCTGTCAGGCCTGTCATCCTTTGTTGTTTTTATCAGTCTTTCATTGAGAGACTTTTGTGTTATTTATTTATCTGCTGGTTTCACAGCCTCTCAGTGAAAGATGGAAAGAGCCTCAACAATATTGTTAAAATCTGTTCAAAGATTATCAGAATGAAACAAAGAGATTTAAACTCTTTCTGTAATCAACAGATCCTCCGGAAGCCTGAAAGTATCTTGTCGTTGTCAGGTCATGTTCTTTCAGGGGAGTTTTCTCTCCTTCCTTCAGGACGCCGTTACACTTCACCAACTTGTAGAACCAACTGGTTTTTAAAGTCATTTATCCCTTTCAGGAATTTGACTTAAATGCTTCATAGGTTTGGCATGTTTTGTTTTTTATTCTGGCTACCCATTTTAACTCCTTCTTAAGTCTGTTTTTATTTGTTTTTCTTACTTTTATTATTCTTATATACAGTGGTGGGCACAGCTAACCAAAAAGTTAGCTTCAATAACTAGTAATCAGCTAACTGAAAATTTATCTTTTTTTAACACTAAACTGATAAACAGAAGCTACAGATAACCAATAACCTTCAATTTTGCCTCAAATATGCTCTCAGCTACTAAGAAGCTGATTTTGAGTTTAAACACCACCAAAGCTTCTTAACAGAACCAACGGTGATCACAAACCCAAACAGCCAATGAGCCAACACTTCTATCTTTGTGCGCTCTGCCCCCTGCTGTAGGAAAGCATCATTTACCCTAACAGGATACAGTGGTCCAGCAATGAGGCAGAGGTCTTGAAATGGAAAGCAGGTTTGAATTATGGTTTTGCTTTATAAATAAAATTATTCCAGATAGAAGAACTACATTAATGTAAACTCTTAAAATGTACAAAGTGGTATATAACACATATCTGTTAATTTTAAAATAATGCACTAATTCTGAAGATTTGAACATTAACACACAGATGCCCAAAGGGATTATGGGTACACTAAGCCTCCGCTCATACTGATTGGTTGAGGCATTCATTCTATGTAAAAACCAGCACAAGTGAATCAATGTAACATGTGTTGGTGTTTACAAATAAATGTGCTTTTGTAAAATATGTCATTTTTTCATTTGTATAAAAAAGAAAGAAATTTTCAAGATCCCGCTAGACAGCGTCTAAGTGCACGCGTGATGACATCACAACTCTATCTGGTTATGAAGACAAGGTTTCTTTCACTAACAGGAACTGTCAAAAAACGTTCTCGTGTGTGGTTGGAGTTGTGTGGCGATAGGAATCGACTTTTGAATGCTTGAATAACGCTAATTAGCGGTTAGCGGATTAGCAGAACTGTGCCCACCACTGCTTATATGTTGTTATGTTATTGTTTGTTTTTCTGCTCAAATTTAATTGCCCCTTGTGGGATTAATAAAGTTGTTTGATTGATTGATCTGTCATTGAGGAAAAAACAAAAACTATTTTGTCCAAAATTTAGCAATTTTTGAAAACAACGCAGAGTCAGCAAACATGAAAACTGCACACTTAATATTTGGTTGTGTGTCCCTTCACAAGTTCCACCTTGACCATTTGCGTAACCACGTGTCAGTGTTGGTCCGGTGTTTTAGGGATTGACTGGCTCAACTTGACTCTTCCAGTTGTGACAGAGGCCACCTGAAGTCGCTGTGCATGTGGCTGTCAACAGGCCACACTCCCAGAGGGCCAAAGGTTACTCAGGCCATGGCCCCGGTTGTCACCGACTGGTCAGAGCTTCCGCCTCCCATACGATCATGAGTTTGTGTTCCAAGTGGAGCGAGTGGGAGGAGTCAATCACAACATAACACAGAAGTGAAAGAAGTACGGGCGCTACGCAAGCACACTGCTGCTCACTGGGACCGAATAAATCCATTCTTATATTATTTTGACCAACTTTGACTTAACTTTCCTTCACAAACTTTCGGCTTTGTGCACGTGTTCATCAGCAAATGTTTGTCAAGTGTAAAGGTGTTGATTCTGGAGCAGGGATGTCTTTTTTGGATGAGAGCCTCTTGGTTGAAGGTGATGTAGAACTTGTATGGTTGTAGGCAGTGATGCTGGTGTTTGATGGCAGGCCTGTGCCGTGATGGTTCCTGGGTTATTCCTGGCCTTCTTTTGTGTGATTTAAGCACTGTTGTCCTTGTTGGCTTTGCAATGTAGTCAGCTGATAACAGATAATATGTAAAGATAAATCCTTCAAATGGTGAAACAAACACCAAATTCAGCACAAATACTCCTTAGACATTACTCTCTTGAAAATACCAATTGGCCACTTGAATTTTCGATAGGCAGCCAGGTCGGGGTCAATGGGGCAGCACCGTCTCATTTAAAGGTGGGCACTAAAGGGTTAAAATATGACACAATATTCCTACATCCAGGGACAGCCCTCATCTGTCCCCATCAGAACATGGCACTAAGAAAATGTGTGGCCATTCATATTATTAACACGACAACAGTCTGCAGAGAACCATTGTCGTACTGGCAGTGAAATTTGTCTAAGTGCCCCACGTGTGTGGCTTTGGTGTGTGCACTAAAAATTGACAGGAGGTTTGTCCGCCCACTGAAGCAGCTGTGGAGATCTGTCATTCTGGACATCCCAGCTGGACAATACTGTATTTGGACGGACATGGACTAACAACTGGCCAATGTGATACGTGTGTCTGTTTGCTGTGGACATAAATAAAAACATATATATCACTGTGGCGCACGGCGCGCACATGGACAGGCTACTCCCATGTTGAAACGGACCATCAGAACATAACACGCAGCAGGCGATCTGACTGTCACCGTTACCCACGTGAGCTCTGTTCCACATGACGCGGTGTCCTGCGGCACGCCGTCCACAAGACATGCGTGTTGGCAGGACATGCGCGGGGGCCGGCAGAATACACTCAAGCAGATGTGGACATGAATGATACGAGCGAACTGCTTCTCATTCATGTAATTTCATTAGTACACATCGTGCAGCTGGTGGCACTGTGCTCCCGCGTGCACAAACCATTGCACCAGCATCATGCATGCCTGCCTGTTGGCACGATGTTTCGTGGTGTACATAATTCGAACTGTTTCACGCTGTTTCGCCGTATTCGACCTATGTGTGAAGGAGCCCTTAAAGATGCTCCAATTTTGGTAAAAAAAAAAAAAAAAAAATTATATATATGTGGTATGTTGGTGTGTGGTCTACCTTTAAGGTGGATGGTGGGCGGCGCTAACCTGGCCTTGAAAGCCGGAGCGCGCACATTGCGCATCATACACACACCACCTGGAGTGGGTTCCAGGTAGTGGCACGCTTGTGTGCCACGCTGTTTGGGCAGGTGCCACGCTAAACGCTGCGGATTCTGAGACAGAGGTCTGGTCTGTGGGGGATTCCTTCATGGTTGAGTGCGTGAGGTTGGATATGCGCTGTGGGTCCAGGACTCTCTACTGTGAGTCTTGGGTTACGGGACCTTGTGGTTAAGTCCGTCATGGCTCTCTCTCCTCCTCCTTCTCCTGCTGTCTGCGGGTGCGGTCACTTCCACTGGCAGGCACGAGGAACCACGGTGTGCACAGCGCACGTTTGAGTCACCACCTCCTATTAAGGGGCCGTGGCTTCGTCCACATTTCATCGGCTGCCAACAGCTGTGTACATTGCGTTGCAGAGGGCGCCCTCTGTGGGTGTTGTTGGTGCACTACACGGGATTGATTTCACCTGCTGTGATTGATATGGTGGGGTGAGGGGTTTATTCCTCCTCGGCTGAATTTGATGTATGTTTGGTTGTTTTTTGTGTTTAGTTTGTTGTTTTGGTTTGCAGTGGGTTTTTTTGTATTTAATTTTTTTTTTTTGTCTGAGTTGGACCCTTGCTCACCCAACATTAATTTGGTTGAAGGTGAATAATTTAATTCAGTTAAGTGCAATATAAGATCTGGTTGAAAGCTGAATAAGGCAATTCTGTGTAATATAAGGTGAAAGTGAAAAGCAGTATCATGAAATGTGAAATTTGTAATGTTTTATTTATATTTTTAAACTAATTTGATAGAATAAAGCTACCTTGTGATAAGCACACCTCTGTTTCCCGTACCTTGCGCAGCCTTCTGTTATAAATTGGGCTTTGATTGGTCCCAGGGCCGTATCCCTGGGTGGCGTTGTTGGTCCTTCTTTTAAAATTGGAATTAAATTATAGTGTCTTTTTAATTAGGATAAACCAACAAATAACCCTAGCCCAGGAGCAAGACTCCACTTTGCCACACTTATATATATATATATATATATATATATATATATATATATACACACACACACACACAATAGTTGAGCTAACAGTATTAACACGTGAAATAGGTTTGACTGTGTTAGACGCTTTGTCTGCAAAGTAAAGGTCAAACAACATGATAAGGGAGCCTGACATATGCTTAGTTTACACCATGTTAATTAAACCCTATTAACTTAACCAGTAATTTGTATCACTGTTTACCAAAATTAGAGCAACTTTAACTTTTGACCCCTGTACAAACTGAAATTGACCTTTGTCACCATTCTTGCTGCTTTTAACCCATAACTCCAGAACATTCAGTCATAGATAGGAATAGTGAATGTTTATGAGTTCAATGGTACAAATATTTCATGAGGTGAAAGCTGAAATGTTTCATTCATTCAGTGAGGCCCAGTCACCCAAAATGACAGATATTCACCCGAGTTAGACGAGGGGAAATATCTGTCATTTTGGGTGACTGGGCATGAATGGAGGGACTCAGAAAATGCCGCAGAACAAATGCATGTATTTGCATTATTATCACTTTACACAACACGTAACACGTACATAAAAAGTTGACTCACTTTAACTTTTGTCGTGTCGGCTGGTGTGTGCTGCTCTCTGAATTCAGCAGTGCGTCCTGATCAAGCTGGCTGCTGTTCATTGTCGTACTATCCATGAGAAAATCATCTGGAATATCTATATTGGGACCAACACACACCTCTTGCCTTTTTATGTTTTCCTCTGTGGACAGTTCTTGGGCTGCGCGCGCTATGATGTCATTTGTTTATGCACAGCGGGTGGGTATAGCCAGGTAGCGTTGACGTAAATCTACGATACCAACCTAGCAACGCCTCGGTAAAGTGATAATAATGTGGTATACTAGTAGTTTTCAATATGATTGAGTATCTTGTCATTTTGACCCCTACCTGGCTGCCTATTGAAAATTCAAGTGGCCAACAGGTTTTTGTTTTTTTTTTTTCAAAAAAGTTATGTCTAAGGAGCATGTGTGCCAATTTTGGTGCGTGTTTCCAGAAATGAATGATTCCACATTATCTGCACAGTGGAGCAGATAAAAACAGTTATCTGCTCCACTGTGAGTGTCGTTTTAGTTTCCACCCCAAATGTCAAGCTCTGTGGAGTTGGGTATAGTACTTTACTCTTTCGTGGTTCTTATCCTGCACAGCTGTATGTCATTGTTGATCACTCACCTGTTTCCACTTCTGTCATCACCACAAAAGCAGTCCACAGTGGATGTCTGAGTGCCACAGGTGGCTCTCAGCAAAGCTGTGTAAGATTACTTTGGAATGTAATAATTTCCTGAATACAAATAACAGTAGACTTCCAGGATGGTGGTTCATGAAGTGGACATTAGTGAAGGTGATATGAAGCCCCACTGATGTGTTGAGGCTTCCCAGCTGCTTCACTAACAGGTTCATTACTCAAAGCCCCATTTAGCAGCTGATTAGAACCTACTGACATCTAGTGTTCCTTTGATTTGTAGCACCCTAACAATGACTTCAGGAAAATGGAGGTTGTGCAGCAAATTTCTGATGGAGTAAACAGTATCATAAACAATGATGTGTAGCTTTAATGTGTATTATGTAACAGTGTTGAATCCACTGTTTCAGTTGTGTAGTAAAGTGTTGAGTGATTGGAAGTGGCAAACTTTGTGTTGAGCAAGTGAGGGGATTGCTTTGTGTGTGTGTGTGTGCATGCATTTGGCAGTGTTCAGGCTAAGGTGACAGTTTAAGGGTTTTTTTGCAGTGAGGTTTATTGACACATTACACTTGCAGTCACTCCTCATAGGAACAATAATGGAGGTCGTTCAACACAACATATACTTCAAGTTCAGCAATTAAAGAGGATTTGAGTCTGCTGAGAAAGTGTTTATGTTCTCTTCATAAAAGCATTTATTTATTGCTAATACATTTAAAAATACTTAAAAAATCTTATGTAACAAACAGTCATGGGATTTCCTCAGGTTTCTCTTCCGTCATGTGACATTCTGAAAAAGGTTATGGGCCTTGACACAGGTTTAATTTGAACACGCCCCCTTTTGCTTGAACTTCAGCGTCAGACGAGTGGATTATTACAGGACGCATGTCTCTCTCGTCCACAAAACCTCACCAAGAATCCTGCTAATAACTACAATATTAATTATCAACAGACAAGCAACAATTTTGCTGAGAGCATCCCATCATCACTGGGAAAGGAAGAAAAGACTACGGCAAATCGTCTCTGTTTAAAAAGATTTTGGACTGACAAAAACAAACAAAACAAAACTGAGGAAGCTACAGCTAACACTAATGTAATGGTGGATGTCAGTTGCAGCTGGCCCATAGGGGGCGCTCGGGCGCTGCCTTCCCAGATGTGGAAGGGAAAAAATAGAAAATATATTTTAAAAAAGTCTTATCAATGTCAGTTAGTTTTACTTAATAGTATGTACCTACATGTAATCTGAATTAATATGCGCGGACATGAATGAGTGAAGCTCGTCAGTATCTCACCATGTCATTTAGCTCCTTCAGACTTTATTTTGAGTAAATGCTTCAGCAGAGCATTAGCATAGCAAAAACCTTTCAGACCCCCCACCTTTTTAAGCATTTTTCTTTATTTGCCCCTCACATGCCTGGAAAACCTCCTCACCATCTCACCATGTCCTTTAGGTCCTTCAGACTTTTTTCAGTAAAATGGTTCTTGGGAGCATGAGCAGGACTGAAACCTTTCAGCTTCTGGAGGGGCTCTGCCCCCCACACTCCCCACCTTTTTAAGCATTTCTTTTTTTTTGCTTTTCAGCTGACCCCCTCATTACATCCCTCTTAACTCCCTCCCACTTTAAGCTTGTTTTTTTTTAATGTAGATGTAAATTAATATTCAAAGTTTTCAAGTGGTTGACAGTAGGGCTGTACATAGGGTTGCCAACTCTCTGAAAACTAAATAAGGGACACCTCACCGCCAGGGCCGACCGGCCGACTGACCATTGCCTTCACCCTTCCCAGCGTCGGTGTGAAATGATTTTTAACCATTTGACTGTTGACTTGACCCTGAATTTAGGTAGATGCATACATGCATTTGTTCTGATATGAACACGTGGAAAACAAATTATTATTTAGCAATTTATTTTTAGTGCAAAATAAATTTTCACTCACAATTTCAATATGAGCATTCTGTCTTCTTTAAAAATAAATCTCTGTAGTGCTATTGCTTAACTTAAAATTGTATAAATTAACAAAAAAACAATAGAAAATTTGCATCATCCAAAACAATGTAACAGTGCAAAACAATGTAACAGTGCACATTTACACATTTAGTGTAATAAAAAGTGCAAAAAATAAAGTCTGAAAAGTAAACAATACTGTTGTCGCGCACCTTTTCCACCCAGCCATTTTCCTTTTCTCATTCTCCCTGTATTTTTGCATTCTTTTGTGTTTTTTGTTTTTTTTTAGGAGGAGTAACGACGTTACAGACATTGCTGTCCGTAGGCATATCTGCAGTGCCAGTGTCTGTATCGATATCTGCCTTGCTGCTTTGTTATTGTCGTCCAGCAACCGTCGTCGGCTCATGACGTCAGTATCTTCTTGCGAGCAGATGTCCCTCGACCAATGAGATAAGAGTGATTCTGTATTGTCAACTCGTGTCTGTCAGCTCATTGGTGAAAAGCAGGAGAGAGGCTGGGATCAAATTTACCGTAAGTTTCCATATAAAGCGCCAGTCAATTCCATTGACATTTTACAGACTTTTTGATTCTCACAGAAATACGGGACAAACTGCGTCCCGTTTCAGGTCAATACGGAACGCACACTTTTATTTCCAAATAAGGGACGATTCCGTTTTTCAAGGGACGGTTGGCAACCCTAGCTGTACAATATGGCCAAATTATCATATCTCAATATTGTCATATAAATTGTCATGTAAATGTCACTTATATACATGCTGTCCATATTCTTGAGCTGCTTAGGTGGGCAGGGAGAGTTCCCATGGGATAAAAAAAACTTTTCAACCTACCATCCTTGGTTCTCAAGACCAGGCACCTAAGTGGAAATACTCTCTCTCTTTTTTTAAAGATATTTAGGTGTATCTTAGTAAACACTAGTAGAGTTCCACCTCAGATTTGGAATGTATAATAGAAGATTTACCTTACTGAATTTTCATATCAGTATGATAAACGATAACACTATGATTTGACACAAAGTTCAGCAACAGTGAAAACTAAACAATCTTAAACAAAACTAATAATACCACACTCATTTTGCACTCATCATAAGGTTAGGATACTGTGCCCTCCAAAAGTATTGGAACACTTGGAATTTCACACATTTTAACTTGTTTATGCCATTTTAAATACAAGAAATACAAAAAACATAAAGAATTAAAATTTATAAAATTATCTTCCTCAAACTCTCTAAAACTTGATAAAACCTGCAAATAATAATCAGTTTTATTGCCAGTTTTCTTTAGTCAAGTCAGGAGATGGAAACATGATAAATGATAAGAATGATAAATGATAAGAATGGTGACAAAGGTCAGTTTCAGTTTGTACAGGGGTCAAAAGTTAAAGTTGATCCATTAATTTTGCTCCAGCTGTATTCGTGCTGAATTTGATGCTTGTATCACCATTTGAAGGATTGTTTCAGTTATCTGCTGCATGAATAAGCCAACAGAACCAGCTGTTGTTAGTTTAAACATGTTTGCACTCTTAAACAGCTAACAGACAGACATGGCAACCAGATTAAAGGAGAAATGCTGCTTTTAACAACCTGGATCTAATTTCTATCATAAAATACAGTTGTTTACTCACCAATATAAGTTTGGTGTGATTAGAAGTTCATAGTTCAAACGACGTGTTCAGTTCAAATCTGGAGCAAACATTTTTCTTCTTCTTCTTCTAAAGTGGATTAGAACTTTTTGTGGTACACAGCACTAACTACTGGACAGGAGGAACCTAGCAGTCAATGTGACTGATTTGAAAATGCAAGTCTTTCAACCAGACATGTGGTGCTGTGACATGTCAATCATCTGTGTCCAATCAGATTTCAGGAGAGTCCAATGAAACCCCAGCCTCCACTCTAGCTCCACCCATGCCAGGAAGTGTCCAACATTTCCTGTTTCACTGTGACTGAGAATTCAGCACTTCCTGTTTGAGTGTGAGCTTGCCACTGAGTTCCCGCGAGATTCCATGGGATCTCATCTGTCAATCCAGGAAGTGTTTGACATTTGAACATTTCCTGTTTTACTGCGGACTTGAATTTTGGCACTTCCTGTTTAGGACGCCCTGTACCATGAGTGAGCTTCGTGCCGCTGCGCGATGCTTCGCTCATATTAAAACCACTTTTCCACCAACTGACTCTCATTCAACAGTGCATTTCCACCAACCCAGTCTCATGATTTTTTTTCGTGCTCCTGTCACGAAATGAGTCAAATTTTCATGACGGGTTTGTTTTTAACTCACTATTCCTAACCCTACTCCTACCCCCAACCCTAACCTTAACCACCCCGACCAGCCGCTTCACTTTTAATTTTGTGCAGCCATCATGGAATAAATTACAATGAATTTGTGCTGCCATAACAAAAATGCGGCATTTTTCTTCACAATATCTCGAACTAATAGATTAATGTATATTTTGTGCTGCTGAATCATGACTTGTCTTGAGACCAGGTTGATTTCCACCGACAGAACATATCATTTCTCTTCTTGGGAGCTCACTCAAAGAGCCCCTTGAAGTGCAGCAAAATGACCAATTGTGTATGGTTGCTAAGGAAAAAGAATAAATATTTGGTGAATCAGCCTCGCCAAATTTAATGTCTTGGGGCGATAGAATTTTTGCCCCTGGACCAATTGTGTATAGTGTCATGTTTCAGCCCGGGGTGGTGTCGCTTCTCTGGTTTCCCCTTTCCACAGTTCGATATTGTCGTCATTAGTTTTTTTCTTAGTTCATCATTTATATTCTGTTCAGTATTTTGTAGTCTCTGTTTTTTTTGTCTCTTTATAACCCCAATTCCAATGAAGTTGGGACGTTGTGTGAAATGTAAATAAAAACAGAATATAATGATTTGCAAATCATCTTCAACCTATATTCAATTGAATACACCACAAAGACAAGATATTTAATAAAAAAGAAGAAATAACTGGTGCAGCACAGAAATAAGTGCAAAAAGTCTTTAATAAGGTGCTGAAAAGAAAAAAATGTTCAACAGGACTAACGTTTCGATGTGAGAGTCACATCTTCCTCAGAGTCCTGCACAAACAGAGATGGTACAGCTTAAATACTGATAGGAAGCAGGTGCTTTCAAAAGGGCATGACCATCACTCAAAGGGCACAACACTCACTCAATTAGTAATCAATTCATGATTAGAAACACACTGTCCCAAAACACACAAGACTAAAACCAGACTAAAAACAATTATTAGAGAAAACAAGTAAATTTTAGATCTTCATTCAAACCAAAAGGTTCCAAAGTGTCTGTCTAAAGTATAAATCCAAAATGCTTCTCTACATAAGAGTTTTTTGATAATATCACCACCTCTGGGTGGGGCTATGATTCTCTCAATCCCCCCAAATTTTAAGGATGCTGGAGAGCCATGACCGGCCTGTTTGTAGTGCCTTGCCATGGCATAAGTTAAATTCTGAGTATGGATTGCCGTTTTATGTTCAGCTATCCGTAATTTGAGTTGACGTTTAGTATGGCCAACATATGCCAATCCACAAGGGCATTTTAAAATATATACTACATGAGTAGTATTACAATTGATGAAGAAATAGGATATTGCTTACCAGTGCGAGGATGAGAGAAACATGAAGTATTAGTGGAATTTGAACAATGTGCACAATTACCACATCTGAAGAAACCTTTTGGTGAGTTGGAGGGCCAGGCAGTTGAGACGGGACTGATCATATCTGAATAAACAAGTCTGTCACGAATATTTCGGGCACGCCTATATATAAATTTAGGCGGTTCAGCACAGATGTCTTTAAGTGTGGGATCACTCTTCAGAATGTGCCAATATTTATAAATTATGTTTTTTTTATTCTTCCCGCAAATGGAGTATAGCAGGTAGAAAAAAACAATTTAGATGTTGAAGAAGATTTAGATTTTTTCTTAAGTAAACAGGCACGATCAGTATTTAGAGCTCTGTCCCATGCTTTGTCAATGTTAGTTCTACTACAACCACGTTGTTCAAACAGAGTTGCTAGATGGGCTGCTTTTGACATGAAGTCCATGATAGAACTGCAATTTCTTCTAACTCGCAAGAACTGACCCACTGGTATGTTACGAACTAAATGGGGCGGATGATTACTATCAGCTCTCAATAAAGTATTTCTGCTAAGAGGTTTGTGGTAAAGAGTTGATTGCAAAGAATTATTGACATCCTTGTAAATAGTGAGATCTAAAAAGTCTATGGAATGAGAGTTATAGTTCATAGTAAAAGATAGATAATCTGTGGTAGAATTAATATAATTTAGAAATTGATGTAACTCATCATATGCACCCCTCCAGATTAGGAGGACGTCATCAATGTATCTACGCCATAATGATATTTTTAAGTGAAAAGGGTTATTTTCAGTACTACTACTTTCTCTTCCCAAAAACCCATCACTAAACAGGCGTAGGATAGAGCAAAAGCACTCCCCATAGCAGTGCCCTGTAGTTGTAGATAATATTTGTCTGAATATTTAAAGAAATTATTTGATAAAACAATCTCAACCAGTTTAATCAAAAGTCTGAAGGTGGCAGCACATCAGTGGGATGTTCGGCAAGATAAAAAGAAATGGCTTCTAAACCTGCATGGTGAGGTGTGCACATATATAGACTCTGTACATCCAAAGACACAAGGATATCATCACTTGTACAATTTCGATTATTGATAAGATTTAGAACATCAGTGGTGTCCTCAAGATACGAGGGTAATTTGCGGACAAGCTTTTCCAAAAAGAAATCAACAAATTGTGAAAGGGGCTCAATAAGACTCCCTATTCCAGAAACGATGGGCCGTAACGGAGGATCAAAATCAAATCAAATCAATTTTATTTATATAGCACCAAATCACAACAAACAGTTGCCCCAAGGCGCTTTATATTGTAAGGCAAGGCCATACAATAATTACAGAAAAACCCCAACGGTCAAAACGACCCCCTGTGAGCAAGCACTTGGCAACAGTGGGAAGGAAAAACTCCCTTTTATGAGGAAGAAACCTCCAGCAGAACCAGGCTCAGGGAGGGGCAGTCTTCTGTTGGGACTGGTTGGGGCTGAGGGAGAGAACCAGGAAAAAGACATGCTGTGGAGGGGAGCAGAGATCAATCACTAATGATTAAATGCAGACTGGTGCATACAGAGCAAAAAGAGAAAGAAACACTCAGCGCATCATGGGAACCCCCCAGCAGTCTACGTCTATAGCAGCATAACTAAGGGATGGTTCAGGGTCACCTGATCCAGCCCTAACTATAAGCTTTACCAAAAAGGAAAGTTTTAAGCCTAATCTTAAAAGTAGAGAGGGTGTCTGTCTCCCTGATCTGAATTGGGAGCTGGTTCCACAGGAGAGGAGCCTGAAAGCTGAAGGCTCTGCCTCCCATTCTACTCTTACAAACCCTAGGAACTACAAGTAAGCCTGCAGTCTGAAAGCGAAGCGCTCTATTGGGGTGATATGGTACTATGAGGTCCCTAAGATAAGATGGGACTTGATTATTCAAAACCTTATAAGTAAGAAGAAGAATTTTAAATTCTATTCTAGAATTAACAGGAAGCCAATGAAGAGAGACCAATATGGGTGAGATATGCTCTCTCCTTCTAGTCCCTGTCAGTACTCTAGCTGCAGCATTTTGAATTAACTGAAGGCTTTTCAGGGAACTTTTAGGACAACCTGATAATAATGAATTACAATAGTCCAGCCTAGGGAAGGGAAACATGTATAAAGTGAATAAAATTGGTCCTAGCACAGAACCTTGTGGAACTCCATAATTAACCTTAGTCTGTGAAGAAGATTCCCCATTTACATGAACAAATTGTAATCTATTAGATAAATATGATTCAAACCACCGCAGCGCAGTGCCTTTAATACCTATGGCATGCTCTAATCTCTGTAATAAAATAAAATTAATAAATAAAATTTATGGTCAACAGTATCAAAAGCAGCACTGAGGTCTAACAGAACAAGCACAGAGATGAGTCCACTGTCTGAGGCCATAAGAAGATCATTTGTAACCTTCACTAATGCTGTTTCTGTACTATTATGAATTCTAAAACCTGACTGAAACTCTTCAAATAGACCATTCCTCTGCAGATGATCAGTTAGCTGTTTTACAACTACCCTTTCAAGATTTTTTGAGAGAAAAGGAAGGTTGGAGATTGGGCTATAATTAGCTAAGATAGTTGGGTCAAGTGATGGCTTTTTAAGCAATGGTTTAATTACTGCCACCTTAAAAGCCTGTGGTACATAGCCAACTAATAAAGATAGATTGATCATATTTAAGATTGAAGCATTAATTAATGGTAGGGCTTCCTTGAGCAGCCTGGTAGGAATGGGGTCTAATAGACATGTTGATGGTTTGGAGGAAGTAACTAATGAAAATAACTCAGACAGAACAATCGGAGAGAAAGAGTCTAACCCAGGGGTGGGCAATCATGTGCCATGAAGGGCCGAAGCACTGCAGGTTTTCCTTGCTACCAAACAGCTCAGCAAGTGATTTCATTAATGTTAAGGTGTCTCAGCAGGTGATTTCATTGATAACCAGGTGTTTATGTTCAAGGAAGAGGCTCCTCAGCAACCCACCTACTGAGGTGATTGGTTGCAAAGAAAACCTGCAGTGTCTCGGCCCTCGTTGCCCACCCCTGGTCTAACCAAATACCAGCATCACTGAAAGCAGCCAAAGATAACGATACATCTTTGGGATGGTTATGAGTAATTTTTTCTCTAATAGTTAAAATTTTATTAGCAAAGAAAGTCATGAAGTTAAAGGAACTAGTTAACTAGTTAAAGTTAAAGGAATACTCGGCTCAATAGAGCTCTGACTCTTTGTCAGCCTGGCTACAGTGCTGAAAAGAAACCTGGGGTTGTTCTTATTTTCTTCAATTAGTGATGAGTAGTAAGATGTCCTAGCTTTACGGAGAGCTTTTTTATAGAGCAACAGACTCTTTTTCCAGGCTAAGTGAAGATCTTCTAAATTAGTGAGATGCCATTTCCTCTCCAACTTACGGGTTATCTGCTTTAAGCTGCGAGTTTGTGAGTTATACCACGGAGTCAGGCACTTCTGATTTAAGGCTCTCTTTTTCAGAGGAGCTACAGCATCCAAAGTTGTCTTCAATGAGGATGTAAAACTATTGACGAGATACTGTTGTGTGGGCCGCCAGAAGAGGAGGTACTGCTGGCCCACCACCACCAGATGGCGCCCTGCCTGGAGTGCGGGCTTCAGGCTCGAGAGGGCGCTGCCGCCACGGACACAGCCGGGAGTGACAGCTGTTACTCATCATCTCATGACAGCTGTCACCCATCTACACTTCATCATTCTCCTCCATAAAAACCGGACTTCATCTCCACCTCGTTGCCAAGATATCATCTACCAGTAGAGGTAATATTCTCAGCCGTGTAACTAACTGTGTTTAGTCTGAACTCATTTTTGCAGCTGTTTTTCCTGTGGAGTGCATTGTCTGGAGATTGGCGTGACCGGCGACAGCTTCGCTTCACACCCCGCCAGATAAGTGCTTTGTGACAGGAGCTGCACGTGTGGATGAGAGGTGGAGGTGGAATTCCCACCATTTGTTATTACTGGGTGTGCACACACCCACCTTTGATTGTTTCTGCTTCTCGCCAGCAGTACCAGATCCGACGCTCCGGGACGGTGGCCACCTGGGGACTCGGGACTTGGCGGCTCCAGTATTCTCCAGGTTCAGTGGCGGAGGAAATCGTGTGGTTCCGGTTCTTCTCAGGACAGACGTCTTCTATCCTCGAGCCTGCCCACACGTCACCTTGTGATTGACTATTGTCTTACATTCTGTAATCTGCTGTATTGTGGTTGTGCTCATTCACAACAGTAAAAGTGTTCATTTTTGACTCTATCATTGTCTGTTCATTTACGCCCCCTGTTGTGGGTCCGTGTCACGACACTTTCCCAACAGGATATCTCGGCCAGCGTCATGGATCCCGAGGGGCGTCACCTAGCCGTTGAACAGCCAGTGGAAGAGCAGGGTGCACGGGCGTCTGCAGGAGGCGTGTTTGGTGAGTTGCAGCAAATCCTCACCGCCTTTACTGCTCGGTTGGATCAGATGACCGAGCAAAACATCATCCTTAATCGCAGGATGGAGGCTCTCACCGCACAGGTGGAAGCGCGCGCTCAGGGCGCTGCTGCAGCTCCTCCTCCTGCCGACCCAGTGCAGAATACAGACGTTCCACTGGTCGTTCAACGACCCCCCCCCCACCATCCCCTGAAGCATACATAAGCCCCCCAGAGCCGTACGGGGGTTGTGTGGAGACGTGCACGGACTTTCTTATGCAGTGTTCGCTCGTCTTTGCACAACGTCCCGTAATGTATGCGTCTGACGCCAGTAAGGTGGCTTATGTCATTAACTTGCTCCGAGGTGAGGCACGCGCCTGGGCTACGGCGCTTTGGGAGCAAAATTCACGACTCCTTCACGCGTATGCTGGGTTTGTGAGGGAGTTCAAAACGGTTTTTGATCACCCTAATAGAGGAGAAACAGCTTCAACTGTGCTGCTGTCAATGAGACAGGGGTGCCGGAGCGCAGCCGCTTATGCAGTCGACTTCCGCATCGCGGCTGCGAGGCCCGGCTGGAATGACGCTGCGCTCCGCGCCGCCTTCATAAACGGACTGTCGTTGGTCCTGAAGGAGCACCTGGTGGCTAAGGACGAACCGCGAGATTTAGATGGGCTTATCAATCTCGTTATACGGTTAGACAATCGGTTGGAGGAACGCCGTCGGGAGCGAGACGAAGGACGTGGCCGGATACGCGCCATCCCTCTCCCTTCCGGTTCCGAAAGGGTTCCGCCCTCCCCACGCTCCACAGCCGCAGCGCTCCGTGTGGCAACAGCTCCCCCTGCTGACGTTGCTAGGGAAACGCACAGGGCCAAAACGAGAACAGATGACAGAATGAGGAGGCTGGTCCGCGGGGAGTGTTTTCTCTGCAGCTCAAAAAAGCACATACAGAAAAACTGCCCCAAACGGCCAAAACGACAACACTCGCCCTTGGAGACTGGGCTAAGGGGGGATCATAACATTCACGTGGGACACACACGTATTGCCACACGACTCCCAGTTACAATCCTGAGCGGGGATTTAACCCTTGAAGCCCCAGCACTGGTGGACATGGGGTCGGAAGGGAATCTGCTAGACAGCAGATGGGCTAGGGAGGTAGGGCTCCCTCTGGTGGTGCTCCCTTCGCCATTGCAGGTGCGGGCACTAGATGGCACCCTTCTCCCTTTAATCACGCACAAGACACAACCAGTAACTCTGGTGGTGTCTGGAAATCATCGGGATGAGATCGAGTTTTTTGTGACTCCTTCTACCTCCCGCGTGATTTTGGGCTTCCCGTGGATGTTGAAGCACAATCCCCGGATTGATTCGCCGTCTGGGGTGGTGGTTCAGTGGAGCGAAACCTGCCATCGGGTGTGTTTAGGATCCTCGGTTCCTCTCAGTTTACATGCTAAGGAGGAGGTCAAAGTCCCTCCCAATCTGACAGCGGTGCCGGTTGAGTACCACGATCTTGCTGACATCTTCAGCAAGGATCTGGCACTCACCCTTCCCCCGCACCGTCTGTACGATTGTGCCATTGATTTGATTCCAGGCGTGGAGTTTCCGTCCAGCAGGCTGTACAACCTCTCACGACCTGAGCGCGAATCAATGGAGACCTACATCCGGGACTCATTAGCTGCTGGGCTGATCCGGAATTCCACCTCCCCGATGGGTGCAGGTTTCTTTTTTGTGGGCAAGAAAGATGGCGGACTCCATCCATGCATTGATTACAGGGGGCTGAATGAGATTACGGTTCGCAACCGATACCCGTTGCCGTTGTTAGATTCCGTGTTCACCCCCCTGCATGGAGCCAAAATATTTACAAAGTTGGATCTTAGGAATGCGTATCACCTGGTTCGGGTCCGGAAGGGAGACGAGTGGAAGACGGCATTTAACACCCCGTTAGGTCACTTCGAGTACCTGGTCATGCCGTTCGGCCTCACTAACGCCCCCGCGACGTTCCAAGCTTTGGTAAATGACGTCTTGCGGGACTTCCTGCACAGATTCGTCTTCGTATATCTGGACGATATACTCATCTTTTCTCCGGACCCTGAGACTCATGTCCAGCATGTATGTCAGGTCCTGCAGCGGTTGTTGGAGAACCGGCTATTTGTGAAGGGCGAGAAGTGCGAGTTCCACCGCACCTCTTTGTCCTTCCTGGGGTTCATCATCTCCTCCAACTCCGTCACCCCTGATCCGGCCAAGGTTGTGGCGGTGAGAGATTGGCCCAACCAACAAGCCGCAGGAAGCTGCAACAGTTCCTCGGCTTTGCAAATTTCTACAGGAGGTTCATTAAGGGCTACAGTCAGGTAGTTAGCCCCCTGACAGCCCTGACCTCTCCAAAAGTCCCCTTCACCTGGTCGGATCAGTGTGAAGCCACGTTCAAGGAGTTGAAACGACGGTTCTCGACTGCACCAGTTCTGGTGCAGCCCGACCCTAGTCGCCAGTTCGTGGTTGAAGTGGACGCCTCTGACTCAGGGATAGGAGCCGTGCTTTCCCAGAGCGGAGAGACCGATAAGGTTCTTCACCCGTGTGCCTATTTTTCCCGCAGGTTGACCCCGGCCGAACGGAACTATGATGTCGGCAATCGAGAACTCCTTGCGGTGAAAGAGGCTCTTGAGGAGTGGAGACACCTGTTGGAGGGAGTGTCTGTGCCATTCACGGTTTTCAATGACCATCGGAACCTGGAGTATATCAGGACTGCCAAGCGGCTGAACCCCAGGCAAGCCCACTGGTCACTGTTCTTCGGTCGTTTTGACTTCCACATCACTTACCGCCCCGGGACCAAGAACCAGAGATCCGATGCCTTGTCCCGGGTGCCCGAAGATGAAGTCAAAACTGAGCTGTCGGATCCACCGGAGTCCATCATTCCAGAGTCCACTATCGTGGCAACCCTCACCTGGGACGTTGAGAAGACCGCCCGGGAGGCCCTGGAATGTAGCCCGGACCCCGGAATTGGTCCGAGGAACAGACTTTACATCCCACCAGAGGCTAGAGCTGCAGTTCTGGATTTCTGTCACGGTTCCAAGCTCTCCTGTTATCCGGGGGTGCGAAGGACCGTGGCAGTTATCCGGCAGCGCTTCTGGTGGGCGTCCATGGAGGCCGACGTCCGGGAGTATATCCAGGCCTGCACCACCTGTGCCAGGGGCAAAGCCGAGCACAAGAAGACCCAAGGGCTTCTCCAGCCGCTGCCAGTGCCTCATCGCCCCTGGTCCCATATCGGCCTGGATTTCGTCACGGGCCTCCCGCCGTCCCAGGGCAACACCACCATCCTCACGATAGTGGACCAATCCTCCAAGGCGGCCCACTTCGTGGCCCTCCCGAAGCTCCCTGCTGCCCAGGAGGCTGCTGACCTCCTGGTCCACCACGTCGTCCGTCTGCATGGGATACCAACTGACATTGTCTCGTATCGTGGTCCCCAGTTTTCCACTCAAGTCTGGAGGAGTTTCTGCAGAGAACTGGGGGCCACCGTGAGCATCTCGTCCGGGTACCACCCACAGACGAACGGACAGGTAGAACGGGCCAACCAAGAGCTGGAACAGACCCTTCGCTGTGTGACATCCGCGCATGCGACGGCCTGGAGTAACCATCTGGCCTGGATCGAGTATGCCCATAACAGTCAGGTGTCTTCTGCCACCGGCCTCTCCCCATTTGAGGTGTGTCTGGAGTACCAGCCCCCATTGTTTCCCATGGTGGAGGGAGAGGTCGGCGTGCCCTCGGTCAAGGCCCACCTGCGGAGGTGCCGTCGGGTGTGGCGCACCGCCCTTTCTGCCTTGTTGAAGGCCCGGACGAGGGCTAAGGCCCATGCAGACCGCCGGCGGACCCCGGCCCCTGCATACCAGCCCGGGCAGGAGGTGTGGTTGTCTACGAAGGACATTCCCTTACAAGTGGACTCCCCAAAATTGAAGGACAGGTACATTGGCCCCTTCAAGATCCTCAAGGTCCTCAGCCCGGATCCGCAGTGAAGCTGGGAGTTGGAGCTTCACTGCGGATCCACCCCGTGTTCCATGTTTCCCGGATCAAACCACACCACACCTCACCCCTCTGTGCTCCCGGTCCGGCACCGCCTCCTGACGCATCGTTGACGGGGAGCCGGCTTGGACCGTGCGCCGGCTCCTGGACGTCCGTCGGATGGGCCGGGGGTTTCAGTATCTGGTGGACTGGGAGGGGTATGGACCCGAAGAACGCTCCTGGGTGAAGAGGAGCTTCATCCTGGATCCGGCCCTCCTGGCCGATTTCTACCGCCGCCACCCGGACAAGCCTGGTCGGGCGCCAGGAGACGCCCGTTGGGGGGGGGGGGGGGGGTCCTGTTGTGTGGGCCGCCAGAAGAGGAGGTACTGCTGGCCCACCACCACCAGATGGCGCCCTGCCTGGAGTGCGGGCTTCAGGCTCGAGAGCGTGCTGCCTCCACGGACACAGCCAGGGGTGACAGCTGTTACTCATCATCTCATGACAGCTGTCACCCATCTACACTTCATCATTCTCCTCCATAAAAACCGGACTTCATCTCCACCTCGTTGCCGAGATATCATCTACCAGTAGAGGTAATATTCTCAGCCGTGTAACTAACTGTTTAGTCTGAACTCATTTTTGCAGCTGTTTTTCCTGTGGAGTGCATTGTCTGGAGATTGGCGTGACCGGCGACAGCTTCGCTTCACACCCCGCCAGATAAGTGCTTTGTGACAGGAGCTGCACGTGTGGATGAGAGGTGGAGGTGGAATTCCCACCATTTGTTATTACTGGGTGTGCACACCCACCTTTGATTGTTTCTGCTTCTCGCCAGCAGTACCAGATCCGACGCTCGGAGACGGTGGCCACCTGGGGACTCGGGACTTGGCGGCTCCAGTATTCTCCAGATTCAGTGGCGGAGGAAATCGTGTGGTTCCGGTTCTTCTCAGGAGAGACGTCTTCTATCGAGCCTGCCCACACATCACCTTGTGATTGACTATTGTCTTACATTCTGTAATCTGTTGTATTGTGGTTGTGCTCATTCACAACAGTAAAAGTGTTCATTTTTGACTCTATCATTGTCCGTTCATTTACGCCCCCTGTTGTGGGTCCGTGTCACGACACTTTCCCAACAGATACTCTATCTCACTTACAGAGTTTAGGTAGCTACTCTGCCCTGTGTTGGTATATGGCATTAGAGAACATAAAGAAGGAATCATATCCTTAAACCTAGTTACAGCGCTTTCTGAAAGACTTCTAGTGTCATGAAACTTATTCCCCACTGCTGGGTAGTCCATCAGAGTAATGAAATGATCAGACAGAAGGGGGTTTTCAGGGAATACTGTTAAGTCTTCAATTTCCATACCATAAGTCAGAACAAGATCTAAGATATGATTAAAGTGGTGGGTGGACTCATTTACATTTTGAGCAAAGCCAACTGAGTCTAATAATAGATTAAATGCAGTGTTGAGGCTGTCATTCTCAGCATCTGTGTGGATGTTAAAATCACCCACTATAATTATCTGAGCTAAGCATTAAGTCAGACAAAAGGTCTGAAAATTCACAGAGTTCAATTCACAGTAACGACCAGGAGGACGATAGATAACAACAAATAAAACTGGTTTTTGGGACTTCCAATTTGGATGGACAAGACTAAGAGTCAAGCTTTCAAATGAATTAAAGCTCTGTCTGGGTTTTTGATTAATTAATAAGCTGGAGTGGAAGATTGCTGCTAATCCTCTGCCTCGGCCCATGCTACAAGCATTCTGACAGTTAGTGTGACTCAGGGGTGTTGACTCATTTAAACTAACATATTCATCCTGCTGTAACCAGGTTTCTGTAAGGCAGAATAAATCAATATGTTGATCAATTATTATATCATTTACTAACAGAGACTTAGAAGAGAGAGACCTAATGTTTAATAGACCACATTTAACTGTTTTAGTCTGTGGTGCAGTTGAAGGTGCTATATTATTTTTTCTTTTTGAATTTTTATGCTTAAATAGATTTTTGCTGGTTATTGGTAGTCTGGGAGCAGACACCGTCTCTACGGGGATGGGGTAATGAGGGGATGGCAGGGGGAGAGAAGCTGCAGAGAGGTGTGTAAGACTACAACTCTGCTCATCCAATTGTTTGTGAATTTTGGGTACACCATAAAATATTGGACAAAGAGGGTTTTCACTTAAAAGAAAAGCCATCTCTTTTTCTGTTATCCAGCCCTTCTTATGAGATGAATCAATAAATTCATGAATCATACTATTAATATTAGAGGTGGGATTGGAAGATAAGAGTTGATAGTGTTTGGCATTATTCAACAATTTCAGTATGCCATTTTCATACTTCTCCAACACCATAACTACAACAGCACCCCCCTTATCGGCGGGGCGGATGATGATATCCCGTCTGGATTCCAAAGATCGTAATACATCCAATTCACTCTTTGTCATATTCTTATTTTTAGATGGACATAAAGCCCCTAATTTAGCAAGTTCCCGCTCAACTACCTGGCTTACAGTCACTATAGTAGGATTTAAATTTTAAGATGGCAGAAAACTTGATTTCTTTTTAAAAGGAGTAACTTCTCTTGGAGACTCACTAATATTAGAATCCAAATCCCTTTTATTATTAGACTCATTGTTAGATTTAGAAAAAAAATATATTTCAAATGCAACTGTCTAAAGAATTTGAAAGAATCAACTATAAGAGAGAAAGAGTCAAGGTGGTTAGAAGGGCAAAGGAGAGTCCTTTCTGTAGAACCGCTGTCTCAGTATCTGTGAGGCCAGAATCAGAAATGTTAATCACAGTCTCCTCGGATGCGTCCACATGGACCAGTGAGTGGGCAGCGGGGGTTCTCTTCTTCTTCCCCCTCGAGCCCCGCCGCGTTTTACTCCTCGACGAGTGGGGCCTTGATCTAAAAAAGAGGAACTGCTGGATTGAGAGGCACCACGACCTCCAACGTCACTCAGTTCATTAGAAGAATCTCTCTCACTTGCCGTAGAAAGAGGCGTGTCCCTGTTTGTCTTAAGAAGAAGCAAGCGTTTATTCACAAAAAACTTCCTCTTTTTGCCATGTCAGTCATAAACTGATCCATCCACATAGTCTTTAGTGTCCCGTTCATACTTCCTTATCTTATATGCCTGTAGATCTTTTACAAAGGACGACGAGATGGAGGATTTCTCTATAATCTCAGCAAACACATCAGCATTGACCTTGCTTCTCATTTCTTCTTCCACTCGCAGCACATCCATTCTCAGTTTCTCTTGTTCAGATTTAGTCTTCTCAATTATCAAAAGCATCAGATCAAGGGAGCATTTATTTAAAATTTGCTCCCATTTCAAAATGAAGAGTTCATCATTCAACCCGAATGACAGAGTTTTATTAATGCGCAAACCACGCTGAATGCGCTTAGCTCTCCAATATTCAGACAAAGTTATAGAATGCCACAAAAATCTGGATTCAGGTTTCTTCAGATCTTCTAATTCTCTAGACAAAGACAGTATATTGGACTCTGAAGATTTAAGAGTATCCTTAAATAAGGAGTGAGGCAAAACAATTTCAGCACCTTGCTCATCAGTGAAAGACAAAGTTTGTGAACGTGCTGTAGTACTTGCGTTAATCAAGATATTTAATGTTCAAACTGACAGACGTTTTGTCATCAACTTTCCCTGTCTTTTGTTGCCACTGTCCCAACTTTTTTGAAATGTCTTGCAGACATCCATTTCAAAATGAGCAAATATTTGCACAAAAACAATAAATTTTATCAGATTGAACATTACATATCTTCTTTGTGGTGTATGCGATTGAATACAGGTTGAACAGGATTTGCAAATCGTTGTATTCTTTTTTAATTTACATTTTACACAACATCCCAACTTCACTGGAATTGAGGTTGTATTTGGTATTTTCTGTTTATCATACCTTAGTCATGTGGTTTATTCAGTTGTACTTTCTGTCCAGTTCTTGTTTTTTCCAATGTATTATGATTTTGTTTTTGGTTTTATTTTTCTGCTTCTTATACTGTAGTCTTTGTTTCATTCCTTTTTATTCTGCACATTACACAGTTGTCTTGGGTTTTGTTTTCTGTTCTGCAGTTATGCTGGTTCTCTCTCTTTGTTATGTTTATGTTTTCCTTTAGACTTTAGCCATGTGTAGAGTTTGTTATCTTATTAGTCACTGATTGTGGTCACCGTTTGTATTTCCTTCATTTACACTCTTGCACCTGTCTGTCTCTTCTTTGTCACGTTTTCCCCGTGTTCACTTACTCTCTTGCACCTGCCTGTCGCATCTTTGTCTCCATCTGCTTTATTCATACACTCACACTCTTGCACCTGCCTGTTTCATCTTCATCTGTCTGCCTTCATCACTCCTCTCTCTTGCATCTCTTCCCTTCTCTTGGATTCACCTGATCACGCCTCCCTTCGAGAACATTCTTCCACACGTGCATCTTGTGTCCCTAATTACATCACCTGTGTATTTAACAGTGGTGGGCACAGCTGACCAAAAAGTTAGCTTCGATAACAGATAATCAGATAACTGAAAAGTTATCTTTTATAAAGCTAAACCGATAAACCACCCCAAAAATTTAGCGGAAGCTTCGATAACAGATAATCAGATAACTGAAAAGTTATCTTTTATAAAGCTAAACCGATAAACCACCCCAAAAATTTATCGGAAGCTATAGTTAACCTGTAACTTCCAGTATTGTCTTCGGTACACTTGCAATTACTAACAAGCTGATTTTGAGTTTTAACACCACGGTCGCTTCTGGTAGCATTTAAGGTGACCACAGACCCAAATAATGAGTCAGCACTTCTGTCTTTGTGGGCCCTTCCCACTGCTGGAAGCTCCTGTTTACTACATGGCTTCCAGAAGCAGTTGCGAGGAACAGCAAAGCTCAACTCTCTACTCAATAACAGTGTCCCCGTGAGGAGGAGGTCTTGGAAAATAAAGCAGTGCTTATGGTTTTGAGTTATAAATAAAATACCGATAGAATAACTCCATTAATGTCAATTATGTCATTTGTACAAAGTTTAAATATATATCTTTTAATGTTAAATAATGCACTAATTCTGAAGTTTTGGAACAAACACAGACAGATGCCAAAGGGATTATAGGTAAAATGTGCCTCCGCTAACACTGATTGGTTGGCTCATTCATTCTATGTAAAAACCAACACGTTAATGTGATGTCTGTGTTGGTGTTTACATATAAATGTAAAATATGCCATTTTTTTATTTGTAGAAAAAAAAAAGGCATTTGGAAAACAAAGCCAAGTTGTAATTAGATAACAGTCTGATATAACTAGTGTCAAAATAAATAGAACTGTTCTGTCCTCAGTGCGTACTAGCACCTATGACAGGCAGCTAAACACTTCACTCCAATCAAAACTCTGCATTTCCAAGAGGTTTATTGTTGAAACAAAGTGTGGAACTAAAAGGAAATAAACAAAAATATTCAAACTTGGAATATTATATGCTCAATAAATGTACAAGGCATCAAATAAAAGAACTTCATGAAGTACAAATAGCTTAAAATAGCATAGCTAATGCTAATAGTATGCTAGAAAGAAGTGTGGATGAGATGAGCTTCTAAAGAGCTTACAACATAACTTTAACTGCTTTAACATAACAGAAAAGTATAAAAACATATCAATAATACATACTGACAACGCAAGCTTAAACAAGATGTGTGCTGTAGTGGCTGATTAAACACGGTGAGCTGCCTTCTCAACTACGTGACTTCTCACTTCCTCAATAAAGTTTTTTTTTCTCAACTCAAAAAAGACAAAACTGCAGAATTAGAATTGACCAGTAGATGGCGGTATTGAGCTTTAGCTTTTCCTTAACTGTAAAAAACAATGAAATTAATTAAACTAGATACATGAAATAATTTTTAAACTTTAACACTTAATATTAAGAACTAAAACAGAACAAGAACACTGCCATCTACTGGTGCCCAGATGTTCAGTACTTAGGGCGAATACTCCCATGAACACCACTGGCCAGTAGATGGCAGTAGAGACCGTGAAACTTGCCAAAACAAAATTCCAGATAAGCCGTGTCTGCTACATTTGAAATGCTTGGAGTTTAATAAACGCAAACTGAATTTCAGACATCTTATATATATTACTCTGGCACAAAGACGACAGACAGTGTTTGACATAAGCAAGACATTAAAGAGCAAACAGGAATCGATTGCAATGATTCCAATTGAAAATAATGGAGAAGCAACTTGGGCTTCTTCTGGCATTTTTACATAAAACAAACATAATAACAACATCTATAAACCCAGAGAATATATTCACGAGTGTTTTAGGCACAATATACAAGGAGGTTAATGCTGTTGTCCGTGTGGAGCGTGATCAGAGCATCTCAAATGCATTTCTTCTGTCGTGAATGTACTGAGATTACCCATAATGCACTGGGTACAGCATGTCCACACTAAAACCTTCAAAATTAATTAAATTATAAAACTTCAGACGTGACGTTAATTTAAATAACTTCTTGGAAATGAGTTTGGTTAAAATTTGAACCATAAGTTAAAACTGTATGCCTCTGGATGACTTGGGTGATATTGGCAGCATATTAGTATGGGATCAAAAGAAATGAGTTTTTTCTTTTTTGTGACCAGTTCTCCTTTGCTTGCAGAGAATAGAGTGTTTTTCTAGAACCAGCTCGCCTCTGTAGAGGATAGAACTGCGCATCTACTACAAAGCATTTAACAGGTAGGTATTCAACTGATTTTAGACTTCATAAATGTTTGTAACTGTTAAGCTTTGTTTACTCTGTCTGCAAAAATGTTAGCAGTCTAAAAATTATCGGACCAAAACGTATTGAAATATAATTGGTCCAGTGATGGTTTCCAAATTTATCTGAAAAGTTAATCTGATAATGAAAACGTTATCTTAAATAATTAGCGGATTAGCAGAACTGTGCCCACCACTGGTATTTACTGGCCCTTCACTTTCTGCACTCCCCTGCCAGTTCGTAGCGATCTTTGTATCCTCGTCCCAGCCTTTGTCATTGACCTGTTTTTACTTCATAGTGTATTGACCTTGCTCTGTATTTTGGACCTTGTTTTTGCTTCAGCCCATGTTACAGTTTCTCTCTGCGTTTTTGAACCCAGCCTGTCTTTTGACCACATTTTTGCCTTGCACTTTACCTGTACCTCTGCTTCGCTGCCTGCCTTCGTGTGGGCACAGTTCCACTAATCTGCAAACTGTTAATTATCAAAGCTAATGTTTTCATTATCGGATTTGCTTTTCAGATAACTTTGAAAACCATCTGCGGACCAATTATATTCCGATAAATTTTGGTCCAATAATTTTTAGACCGCTCACATATTTTTGCAGGCGTAGTAAATGAAGCTTTAATAGTTAAAAACATTTGTGAATTCTTAATATCAAAGATTGTAGTGTCTAATTGTTAAATGTTTTGTAGCAGATGTACAGTTCTATCCTCTGTTAGCAGAGGACAGCTGGTTTCAGGAGGAAAACTGGTCACAGTAGAAAAATAAAGCAAGGTGGAAAAAGAAAAAAAGATCATTTCTCTTGACACCATACTAACAATGTCACCCAAGTCATACAGATATATATATATATATATATATATATATATATATATATATATATATAGTCATACAGTTTTAACTTATGGTTAAAATTTTAACCAAACTAATTTTGGACAAGTTATTTAAATTAACGTCACGTCTGAAGTTTTATAAAATGAAAATAAAGATAAACTTTACTGATCTCACAGAGGAGAAATTCACGTTACGTCAGCTCTTAAAATATCAGTTATATGTTTTAGTTTTAAAGTATTGCACTAATTTTGAAGGTTTTCGCATTGGACATGCTGTCTCCACAGTGTATTATGAGTAAAAGTTCACGACAGGAGAAATGCAGTTGAAACGCTCTGATCAGGCTCCACATGGACAACAGCATTAAACTCTTTGTATACAAGGTCTGTTAGAAAAGAAACGGACCTTTTTATTTTTTGCAAAAACAATATGGATTTGAATCACGTGATTGCATCAGCCAAGCTTGAACCTTCGTGCGCATGCGTGAGTTTTTTCACGCCTGTCGGTTACGTCATTCGCCTGTGAGCACGCTTTGTGGGAGGAGTGGTCCAGCCCCTCGGCGGATTTTCATTGTCAGCAAAATGGCTGAGCGACTGCCGCTTTGCTGCATCAAAATTTTTTCAGAAACTGTGAGACAGCCAGGTGAAAACCATTCGTAAAATTCAGATGGCTTTTGGTGAAGATCTTATGGGCATCACACAGATTAAGGAGCATTACAACCGGATTAAAGACGGCCCACAGCGGCTGAGGGCGCGCCGTGCTTTGAGCGGCCATCGACAGGCTGAAACGACCAGATCATTTCCAAAGTGAAGGCTGTGTTGATCCGGGACGTCATCTGACTAGCACTTTTTCAGCACATTACACTGTTACAGGAGATTTTGTAATGAAAGACGTGCGGCGGAATTCGAACATCAGGACGGAGCCGCTAATGGCGCAGAACAAAAAGCACCTCCATGTTGGAAGTCTCACGGGACATGTTGTGACATGCTCAGCTCTTCCACCATTCGGAAGATTTAGACAGCTTTGGGTGGCTTTTCAGTTGAGTGAGTATCCGAGAAATTGTCAAAGAGCTGGGCATGTCACAACATGTCCTGTGAGACCAACACGGAGGTGCTTTCGTTCCGTGCCATTAGCGGCTCCGTGGTGAATTCCTCTGCTCCTGTTTTCATGACAAAATCTCCTTTAACAGTGGAATGTGCCAGAAAAGTGCTATGTCCACCTTTTCTGCCATTTCTCTGGTAGTCAGACGACGTCCTGGATCAACACAGCATTCAGTTTATAAATGATCTGGATGTTTCAGCCTGTCGATTGCAGCTCGGAGCACGGCGCGCCCTCCACCATTGTGCGCCATCTTTAAACCGGCTGTACCACTCCTTAATCTGTGTGATGCCCATAAAATCGTCCCTGAAAGCCATCTGAATTTTCCGAATGGTGTCCACCTGGCTGTCTTTCACAGTTTCTGGAAAAATTTGATGCAGCGCTGCTCCAGCCGTTCAGACATTTTCCTCACAATGAAAATCCGATGAGGGGGGAGGACCAGTGCTCACTCAAAGCCTGCTCACAGGCGAATGACGCAACCGACAGGCATGAACTCACGCATGCACACGAAGGTTCAAGCTTGGCTGATTCAAATCCATAAGGTTATTGCAAAAAATAAAAAGGTCCGATATTTTTCTAACAGACCTTGTATTGTGCCTAAAACTCTTGTGAATATATTCACTGGGTTTATTGATGTTACTGTCTTTGTTTTATGTAAAGATGCCAGAAGAAGCACAGGTTGCTTCTCCATTATTTTCAAATGGAATCACTGCGAGCTGCAATCACTTCCTATTTGCTCTTTAACGACCTGCTTATGTCCTACACTGTTTCCCCTTTGTTCCAGAGTAACATATATATATATATATGTCTGAAATTTGGTTTGCCTTTATTAAATTCCACGCAGATTAAATGTAATATTTGTTTTAGCAGGTTTTCAGGGTCTCTACTGCCATCTACTGGCCAGTAGTGTTCATGGCAGCATTCGCCCTAAGTATTGAGATATCCCATAACCTTTGCTCGCCAGAGAGTTGTTGCAGCCTCTTGCTGCAGCTGATGAAAAGAAATAAAAATGTACATTTTGGTTGCATAATGTTCATTTGCAATTGTCGTCATGAGGATTCTCTATGTGCTGTTTAAACCGCAGCGACTCTCTGGCGCGCAAAGGATTATGGGTTAGGGTCTGAACACCTGGGCGCCAGTAGATGGCAGTGCTCTATGCAATTTCACCCCTGGTTATATCAGATGGCTGTCTAATGACAACTTGACTTCTGGCTTTTGCAAATGGATTTTTTTACATATGAAAAAATTGGCATGTTTTACAAAAGTACATTTATATGTAAACACCAACAGACACGTCACGTTAACGTGTTGGTTGGTTTTTGGTCATTTGTTGTGTGGGCCGCTAAAGAGGAGGTACTGCTGGCCCACCACCACCACAGGGCACCCTGCCTGGAGTGCGGGCTCCAGGCACAAGAGTTCTGCTTTGGACAGACGTCTTTTATCTTCGAGCCTGCCCACGCGACACATTTTTGTGAATTGACTTCATTGACTATTATTGTAATCTGCTGTGTTTGTTGTGCTTATTCACAACAGTAAAGTGTTGTTATTTGACTTCCTCCATTGTCCGTTCATTTGCGCCCCCTGTTGTGGGTCCGTGTTCCTACACTTTCACAACAGGATATCTCGGCCAACGTCATGGACCCCGAGGGGCGTCAACCGGCTGTTGAACGGCCAATGGAAGAGCAGGGCGCACAGGCGTCTGCAGGAGGCATGATCAGTGAGTTGCAGCGAATCGTCACCGCTTTTACGGCTCGGTTGGATCTAATGACCGAGCAGAACGTCCTCCTTAACCGCAGGGTGGAGGCTCTCGCCGCGCAGGTGGAAGCGCGCCCTCAGGGCGCTGCTGCGGCTCCCCCTCCTGTCGATCCTGTGCGCAACAGTGATGTTCCACAGGTCGTTCAACGACCCCTCCCACCTTCCCCTGAAGCATACATAAGCCCTCCGGAGCCGTACGGGGGTTGTGTGGAGACGTGCGCGGACTTTCTTATGCAATGTTCGCTCGTCTTCGCACAACATCCCGTCATGTACGCGACTGATGCTAGTAAGATAGCTTATGTGATTAATCTGCTTCGCAGTAAGGCACGCGCTTGGGCTACAGCGCTCTGGGAGCAAAATTCACGGCTCCTTCTGATGTATGATGGGTTTGTGAGGGGATTCAGAACAGTGTTCGATCACCCAAATAGAGGAGAAATCGCTTCAGCCGTGCTGCTGTCAATGAGACAGGGGCGCCGGAGCGCAGCTGCTTATGCAGTCGACTTCCGCATCGCGGCTGCGAGGTCCGGCTGGAATAGCACTGCCCTCCGTGCCACCTTCGTAAACGGACTGTCGTTGGTCCTGAAGGAGCACCTGGTGGCTAAGGACGAACCGCGGGATTTGGACGGGCTTATTGATCTCGTTATACGATTAGACAATCGGTTAGAGGAACGCCGTCGGGAGCGAGGCGAAGGACGTGACCGGATACGCACCGCCCCTCTCCCTTCCGGGTTCGAAAAGGGGCCGCCCTCCCCACGCTCCACAGCCGCAGCGCTTTGTGGGGCAACAGCTCCCCCTGTTGACGTTGTTAGGGAAACGCACAGGGCCAAAATGGGGAGGCTGATCCGTGGAGAGTGTTTTCTCTGCAGCTCAACAGAGCACACACAGAGAGACTGCCCCAAACGGCCAAAACGTCAACACTCGCCCTTAGAGACTGGGCTAAGGGGGGGTCAAGACATTCAAGTGAGACACACACAAATTGGCACACGACTCCCAGTCACAATCCTGAGCGGGGATTTAACCCTTCAAGCCCGAGCACTGGTGGACACGGGGTCAGAAGGGAATCTGCTAGACAGCAGATGGGCAAAGGAGGTAGGGCTCCCTCTGGTGGTGCTTCCTTCGCCGTTGCAGGTGCGGGCACTAGATGGCACCCTCCTCCCTTTACTCACACACAAGACACAACCAGTAACTCTGGTGGTGTCTGGAAACCACCGGGAGGAGATTGAGTTTTTTGTAACTCCTTCTACCTCCCGCGTGATTTTGGGCATCCCATGGATGTTAAAGCACAATCCCCGGATCGATTGGCCGTATGGGGTGGTGGTTCAGTGGAGCGAAACCTGCCATCGGGGGTGTTTAGGATCCTCGGTTCCTCCCGGTTCCCAGGCTAAGGAGGAGGTCAAAGTCCCTCCCAATCTGACGGCAGTGCCGGTTGAGTACCACGATCTTGCTGACGTCTTCAGCAAGGATCTGGCACTCACCCTTCCCCCGCACCATCCGTACGATTGTGCCATTGATTTGGTTCCAGGCGCTGAGTTCCCGTCCAGCAGGCTGTACAACCTCTCACGACCTGAGCGCGAATCAATGGAGACCTACATCCGGGACTCATTAGCTGCCGGGCTGATCCGGAACTCCACCTCCCCGATGGGGGCAGGTTTCTTTTTTGTGGGCAAGAAAGATGGCGGACTTCGTCCATGTATTGATTACAGGGGGCTGAATGAGATTACGGTTCGCAACCGATACCCGTTGCCATTATTAGATTCCGTGTTCACCCCCCTGCATGGAGCCAAGATCTTTACTAAGCTGGATCTTAGAAATGCGTATCACCTGGTTCGGATCCGGAAGGGAGACGAATGGAAGACGGCATTCAACACCCCATTAGGTCACTTTGAGTACCTGGTCATGCCGTTCGGCCTTACCAACGCCCCCGCGACGTTCCAAGCCTTGGTTAACGACGTCTTGCGGGACTTCCTGCACCGATTCGTCTTCGTATATCTGGACGATATTCTCATCTTTTCTCCGGATCCTGAGACCCATGTCCAGCATGTACGTCAGGTCCTGCAGCGGTTGTTAGAGAACCGGCTGTTTGTTAAGGGCGAGAAGTGTGAGTTTCACCGCACTTCTTTGTCCTTCCTGGGGTTTATCATCTCCCCCAACTCCGTCGCTCCTGATCCGGCCAAGGTTGCGGCGGTGAGAGACTGGCCCCAACCCACCAGCCGTAGGAAGCTGCAACAGTTCCTCGGCTTTGCGAATTTCTACAGGAGGCTCATTAAGGGTTACAGTCAGGTAGTTAGCCCCCTGACAGCCCTGACCTCTCCAAAAGTCCCCTTCACCTGGTCGGATCGGTGCGATGCCGCGTTCAAGGAGTTGAAACGGCGCTTCTCGTCTGCACCCGTTCTGGTGCAGCCCGATCCTAGTCGCCAGTTTGTGGTTGAAGTGGACGCCTCAGACTCAGGGATAGGAGCCGTGCTATCCCAGAGCGGAGAGACCAATAAGGTCCTTCACCCGTGTGCCTATTTCTCCCGCAGGTTGACCCCGGCCGAACGGAACTATGACGTCGGCAATCGAGAACTCCTTGCGGTGAAAGAGGCTCTTGAAGAGTGGAGACATCTGTTGGAGGGAACGTCCGTGCCGTTCACGATTTTCACTGACCACCGGAACCTGGAGTATATCAGGACCGCCAAGCGGCTGAACCCCAGGCAAGCCCGCTGGTCACTGTTCTTCGGCCGTTTTGACTTCCGGATCACCTATCGCCCCGGGACCAAAAACCAGAGATCGGATGCCTTGTCCCGGGTGCATGAAGACGAAGTCAAAACGGAGTCGTCGGATCCACCGGAACCAATCATCCCGGAGTCCGCTATCGTGGCCACCCTCACCTGGGACGTAGAGAAAACCGTCCGGGAGGCCCTGGCACGGAGTCCGGACCCCGGAACCGGGCCGAAGAACAAACTTTACATCCCACCAGAGGCCAGAGCTGCAGTCCTGGACTTCTGTCACGGCTCCAAGTTCTCCTGTCATCCGGGGGTGCGAAGAACCGTGGCAGTTGTCCGGCAGCGCTTCTGGTGGGCGTCCCTGGAGGCCGACGTCCGGGATTATATCCAGGCCTGCACCACCTGCGCCAGGGGCAAGGCTGACCACCGCAGGGCATCGGGACTGCTCCAGCCGCTGCCTGTGCCTCATCGCCCCTGGTCCCACATCGGCCTGGATTTTGTCACGGGCCTCCCACCGTCCCAGGGCAACACTACCATCCTCACGATAGTGGACCGATTCTCCAAGGCGGCCCACTTCGTGGCCCTCCCGAAGCTCCCGACTGCCCAGGAGACAGCGGACCTCCTGGTCCACCACGTCGTCCGGCTGCATGGGATTCCAACAGACATCGTCTCCGATCGCGGCCCCCAGTTCTCCTCGAACTGGGGGCCACGGTGAGTCTCTCGTCCGGGTATCATCCTCAGACCAACGAGCAAGCAGAACGGGCCAATCAGGAAGTAGAACAGGCCCTACGCTGCGTGACGGCCGCACACCCGGCGGCCTGGAGTACCCATTTGGCCTGGATCGAGTATGCCCATAACAGTCAGGTGTCTTCAGCCACCGGCCTCTCCCCTTTTGAGGTGTGTCTGGAGTACCAGCCCCCGCTGTTTCCGGTGGTTGAGGGAGAGGTCGGTGTGCCCTCGGTCCAGGCCCACCTGCGGAAGTGCCGTCGGGTGTGGCGCGCCGCCCGTTCTGCTTTGCTAAAGGCCCGGACGAGGGCAAGAGTCCATGCAGACCGTCGGCGGACCCCAGCCCCTGCGTATCGGCCAGGGCAGGAGGTATGGTTGTCGACGAAGGACATCCCCCTCAAAGTGGACTCCCCCAAACTGCAGGATCGTTACATTGGTCCCTTCAAGATCCTTAAGGTCATCAATCCGGCCGCAGTGAGGCTTCAGCTTCCGGCCTCGCTGCGGATCCATCCTGTTTTCCATGTGTCCCGGATAAAGCCGCATCACACCTCACCCCTCTGTGCTCCGGGTCCGGCACCGCCTCCTGCCCGGATCATCGATGGCGAGCCGGCTTGCTCTGTACGCCAGCTCTTGGATGTCCGTAGGATGGGCCGGGGCTTCCAGTATCTGGTGGACTGGGAGGGGTACGGACCCGAAGAACGCTCCTGGGTGAAGAGGAGCTTCATCCTGGACCCGGCCCTCCTGGCCGATTTCTACCGCCGCCACCCGGACAAGCCTGGTTGAGGGGGGGGGGTCCTGTTGTGTGGGCCGCTGAAGAGGAGGTACTGCTGGCCCACCACCACCAGAGGGCACCCTGCCTGGAGTGCGGGCTCCAGGCACAAGAGGGCGCTGCCGCCTCACAGGAGCAGCCGGGGTGACAGCTGTCACTTATCACCTACGACAGCTGTCACCAATCATCTGATCTTCAGTGGTATATCAGCAAGACGACATCTCCACCTCTTTGCCGAGATATCGCTCTACCGAGGAGGTAACGTACTCAGCCGACTTTGTTGTCTTCCTGACAGGAATACCTGTTGCTTTGTGTGTTGGACAGCAGATATTTTGTTTCCTTTTTTCCGACGAGAGGTGGAGGTGGTTTTCCACCATACGTGTTGCTGGGTGCAGACGCACCCACATCTAACTGTTTTTGTTCCTCGCCCGCAGTACCAGATCCGACAAGCGGAGGCAGTGGCCACCTGGGAGTTCGGGACTTGGCGGCTCCAGTATTCCCGGGGTTCGGTGGCGGAGGAAATCGTGTGGTTCCGGTTCTGCTTTGGACAGACGTCTTTTATCTTCGAGCCTGCCCACGCGACACATTTTTGTGAATTGACTTCATTGACTATTATTGTAATCTGCTGTGTTTGTTGTGCTTATTCACAACAGTAAAGTGTTGTTATTTGACTTCCTCCATTGTCCGTTCATTTGCGCCCCCTGTTGTGGGTCCGTGTTCCTACACTTTCACAACATCATTAACGTGATAGCCCTGAGAAGGGACCCCCTGTCCCTTCTCAGGGCCATCCAATCCCTGTACTCACAAAGCGAAAGCTGTGTTTGGGTGCTCGGCAGTAAGTCGGACTCATTTCCGGTGGAGGCTGGCCTACGCCAGGGCTGCTCCTTGTCACCAATCCTGTTTGTGATATTCATGGACAGGATATCGAGGCATAGTTGGAGGGAGGAGGGTTTCCGGTTTAGTGCGCTCAGGGTCTCATCACTGCTTTTTACAGATGATGTGATCCTCTTGGTTCCTCGGCCAGTGATCTCCAACACTCACTGGATCAGTTTGCAGCCGAGTGGGATGAGGATCAGCACCTCTAAATCTGAGGCCATGGTTCTCAGCAGGAAACTGATGGATTACCTACTCCGGGTAGGGAATATAGCCTTGCCCCAAGTGAAGCAGTTCAAGTACCTTGGGGTCTTGTTCACAAGTGAGGGGATGATGGGGCGTGAGACTGGCCGGAGAATTGGTGCAGCAGGGGCGGTACTGCATTCACTCTACCGTACTGTTGTGATTAAAAGGGAGGTGAGCCAAAAGGCGAAGCTCTCGAGCTATTGGTCAATCTTTGTTCCTACTCTCACCTATGGTCATGAGGGTTGGTTCATGACCAAAAGAACTAGATTGGGGGTACAAGCGGCCGAAATGGGCTTCCTCAGGAGGGTGGCTGGTGTCTCCCTTAGAGACAGGGTGAGGGGTTCGGTCATCCGTGGAAAGTTTGGAGTAGAGTCGCTGCTCCTTCACGTTGAAAGGAGTCAGCTGAGGTGGTTCGGGCATTTTGGTAAGGATGCCTCCTGGGTGCCTCCCTAGGGAGGTGTTCCAGGCATGGTGATCTGGGGGGAGACCCTGGGGAAGACCCAGGACTAGGTGGAGAGATTATATCTCCACATTGGCCTGGGAATGCCTTGGGATCCCCCAGTCAGAGATAGTCAATGTGGCATGGGAAAGGGAAGGCTGGGGTCCCCTGCTGAAGTTGCAATAATAAAATAATTGCTGTTGAAAAAGCCTTTTATTTAGAAGCAGGTGATGTTATGTTGGATTCTCGGGACCAGATGAGGGTCTCTTCTGCAGCATTGAACTCTGGTGGTGTTGCTGAAGACACTTTTCTCCTATTTTGAAGAGCAGAGATGTTTTTTTGACTGGACTTCATGGTGTTCAGCTCATCAATGGAAGTTTTTGAAGTCCATCTCTATTTAGGTTGTCTGCACAGCAAATGTTCCTGATTGGGACACATAAAAATATGTCTTAAAATATAAAGAAACACTAAACAGTTTATATATAAAAAAAGAAAAAAAAAAAAAACAGAAAAAAAAGATGGGGAAAAAAAACGCCCTGAAAATAAGTTATTTAAAATTGAGCTTTTGTAGTCTCCGAAAAAAGCTGTAGCTTTATTTGGTAAAAAAAAAAAAAACTGAACCATTTAGAAATTAAAGTGTTTACTCAGATCAACTGTGCTAAACAGCTAAGCTAACGTTAGCTGATCAATAAACCTTCACAGCAGTTCAGTAAACGTCATGTTTAATTTTTATATTATTCTCACCTCGATAAACTGCAGAACTAAACTCCGTTGGGCAAACTGGGACTTCGCATATATCCAAAAAGTGGGAGATTTCGGACTGAGTGGGTTTGCTCCATCACCTCGGCTGCCTGCCTCGCTCTGACCAGTGATGATGCCTGAAGGCCGGCTTCTCCGTGCGGGTCGGCCCGCTGTCGCGGTTCGATCAATATCCCACCAAGTCGTCAGTCCTCCCTCGGTCGGCGTCACTCCAAAAAGTAGTTGAAAAAAGCTTCTCCCAGCAGGGTGATGGGAGAATCATTCTACTGCTGTTTTTTAAAGCTTTTTTGTGGTTCAGGGAATGCAAATTCAAGATGGTGATCGCTGAACTTTTTTCAGGTTGTGGAAACAGCCAGAGTGTGACGCAGCAATCTCCGCCCCCCTTGCTGCTGTGTCTGACGTCTCGACGCGTTGGGAAGCTTTGATGCATCGCGCTGAAGCGTTCAATGTGAAAGACCCATTACTAATGTAATCTTTGTGACTGTGGTCCCAGCTCTCCTCAGGTCATTGACCCTCCCGTGTAGTTCTGAGCTTTCTCAGAATAATCCTTACCCCACAAGGAGAGCTCTTGCATGGAGCGTTAATCATCACATCATACGTTCATTCAGTATTGTATTTGTAAATCTATGGCATGATATAACATTTTTATTTTGTTTTGAATGTACACTCAACAAAAATATAAACGCAACACTTTTGGTTTTGCTCCCATTTTGTATGAGATGAACTCAAAGATCTAAAACTTTTTCCACATATACAATATCACCATTTCTCTCAAATATTGTTCACAAACCAGTCTGAATCTGTGATAGTGAGCACTTCTCCTTTGTTGAGATAATCCATCCCACCTCACAGGTGTGCCATATCAAGATGCTGATTAGACACCATGATTAGTGCACAGGTGTGCCTTAGACTGCCCACAATAAAAGGCCACTCTGAAAGGTGCAGTTTTATCACACAGCACAATGCCACAGATGTCGCAAGATTTGAGGGAGCGTGCAATTGGCATGCTGACAGCAGGAATGTCAACCAGAACTGTTGCTCGTGTATTGAATGTTCATTTCTCTACCATAAGCCGTCTCCAAAGGCGTTTCAGAGAATTTGGCAGTACATCCAACCAGCCTCACAACCGCAGACCACGTGTAACCACACCAGCCCAGGACCTCCACATCCAGCATGTTCACCTCCAAGATCGTCTGAGACCAGCCACTCGGACAGCTGCTGGAACAATCGGTTTGCATAACCAAAGAATTTCTGCACAAACTGTCAGAAACTGTCTCAGGGAAGCTCATCTGCATGCTCGTCGTCCTCATCGGGGTCTTGACCTGACTCCAGTTCGTCGTTGTAACCGATTTGAGTGGGCAAATGCTCACATTTGCTGCCGTTTGACACGTTGGAGAGGTGTTCGCTTCACGGATGATGCGAAGGAGATGTGTTGCACTGCATGAGGCAAATGGTGGTCACACCAGATACTGACTGGTATCCCCCCCAATAAAACAAAACTGCACCTTTCAGAGTGGCCTTTTATTGTGGGCAGTCTAAGGCACACCTGTGCACTAATCATGGTGTCTAATCAGCATCTTGATATGGCACACCTGTGAGGTGGGATGGATTATCTCAGCAAAGGAGAAGTGCTCAATATCACAGATTTAGACTGGTTTGTGCACAGTATTTGAGGGAAATGGTGATATTGTGTATGTGGAAAAAGTTTTAGATCGTTGAGTTCATCTCATACAAAATGGGAGCAAAACCAAAAGTGTTGCGTTTATATTTTTGTTGAGTATATGTAAAAGTAATAAACATTTGCTTACTCATACATGATCCTCTGTTTTCATGTGAATGTACTGTGCACCTTCACTCTGTAATGCTGACCTTGTGCTTGTCTTTGGCACTCCAAACAGCCATGTAAGCTCTACAATCTCTCTGATTTTTGGGGGGGCAAAAATGATATCTATTGCTTCTCACACTAGTATGATCAAAACTTTATGATTGTTGAAGAAACTCATGTTAAAATTTTACATCACATTCAGGATTTGTAGCAAAATACAACAGTTGGTATGAAGCCCCTTTCACATTGGGCAACATCACATTGCATAATGTGGCGTACCGACTATGTTGAGCTTTTGCAGCCCTACGTGGCAATACGCTGAGGGACGCAAAATGGTCAATGAAATAGATGCAAAAAATTAAATGTTAAATTTTTTCATGGACATTCGGCATAGAGCACTGGATACAAATTCTTTAAAAATCCTACAATGTGATGTCCTGGATTTTTTTTTTTTTTTCTCTTTGTGTCGCTCACAGTTAAAGTGTACCTATGATGAAAATTACAGACCTCTCTCATCTTTCTAAGTAGGAGAACTTGCACAATCAGGGACTGACTAAATACTTTTTTGCCCCACTGTGTGTGTGTGTGTGTGTGTGTATATACGAGGTCTATTAGAAAAGTATCCGACATTATTTTTTTCAAAAACCATATGGATTTGAATCACGTGTGATTACATCAGACATGCTTGAACCCTCGTGGGCATGCGAGAGTTTTTTCACGCCTGTCGGTTACGTCATTCGCCTGTGGGCAGTCTTTGAGTGAGGAGTCGTCCACCCGCTGGTCGATTTTTTTCATTGTTTAGGAATGGCTCAGAGACTGTTGCTTTGTTTGATAAAATTTTTTTCAAAACTGTAAGGCACAACTGAGTGGACACCATTCAATAAATTCAGCTGGTTTTCGGTAAAAATTTTAACGGCTGATGAGAGATTTTGGTCTGGTAGTGTCGCTTTAAGGACGGTCCACGGCGCCTGACGGCGATCTGCGCTTCGAGGTGGCAGCGTCTCGCCGTTTCAAGTTGAAAACTTCCACATTTCAGGCTCTGTTGACCCAGTAAGTCGTCAGAGAACAGAGAACTTTCAGAAGAAGTCGGCATGAGGAGTTTATTCGGACATTCCATTGTTAACGGTCATTTTGTAATGAAAGAACGTGTGGGCAGAGTCGCATGTCGGGCTGGACCCGACCGCGGGGGGTCGCGGCAGGAAAAACACCTCCGTTGGAAATCTTAACGGGCAAGTTGGAACATGCCCAAGCTGTTAAACAATTTCTCAGTTACTCACTTGTTTAAAGCCATTAAAAGCCGCTTGAATTCTACAAATGGTTTTCAACACGGAGGTGTTTTTCCTGTCGCGGCGCACACAGATTTGCCGAGTTGTCACGGAAACGACTCAGCGAATTTGCGCGTACGTCTTTCATTAAAAAAATGTCCTTAAACAGTGGAATGTCCGCATAAATTCCTCATGCCGGCCTCTTCTGAATCTTCTCTGCTCTCTCATGACGTCCTGGGTGAATTAAGCCTTAAATTAGGATGTTTTCAGCTCGAAACAGGCCGACGACAGCGCCTGGAAGCGCTGCAGGACGTCCCGCTCCGTGGGAAGTCCTTACACCGACAGAAACACCCCATAATCTCTCATCAGCCGTTAAACTTTTCACAGAAAACCAGCTTAATTTCTCGAATAGTGTCCACTCGGATATTCCTCACAGGTCCAGAAAAAATTTTGATAAAGCAACGCGCGCCGTCTCGAGCAGCGTGTGAAACAAAGGAATTCAGCCGAGAGGGCGGGACCACATCTCACTCAAGGCCTGCCCACAGGGAAATGACGTCACCGACACGCGTGAAAAAACTCACACATGCGCACGAGGGTTCAAGCATGATTGGTGTAATCGCATGTCATTCAAATCCATATAGTTAAAAAAAAAATAAAAGGGTCGGTTTATTATCTAAGAGACCTCGTATATATATAGTTGGATAAAGGTCCTATTTTTGTCTTTTATCTTGATTATAGCAGTTGAAAATAGTCGCTAAAACCAACACAGAAGTTAACATATTGAAACTGCAGAGGATTGCAAAAAGTAAAAATAAATAAATAAATTCAAACACATGATGGCACGGTTAAATGATATTAGTCCAAACTTATTTTTCTCCAAGAAACACAGCTAGCAGTGAACGAAGATTCTGGAATTAGCAAGAGGGACAGGGGGAGGGTTTTTCAGTACCTTTTACTCCACAGGTGAGAGGGGTCATGACCCTTGTACCTGGTATCATTCAACTAAATGTCTCAAAACTGCAGATAAATTGGGCAGATACATAATTTAGGGAATTCTTCCCACAGAATGCCTTATTTTCAACAACATTTATGCACCAAATAAAATGACCCTAATTTTTTCAGTGACTTATTTTTTACGTTGCCTTACGTTAACAGCAAATACATTACAGCTGGAGACTTTAATTGTAATTCAGACTCCAAAAAACCCAAAAACAAACAAAAAAAAAATAGATCATCACGCTCACACAAGACTCATTCAACATCTTCTGAGTTAAATTTGAGGCATATTTGGAAGGACAGAAATCCAGAAGTACCATTGTTTTTTTGTTTTTTGTTTTTTTCTCTGAAACCTAATTCATGGGTTCATTGAGCATAATTCATGCTCCCAAATAAATTACAGTGGAACCTTGACATAGAAGTTTTTTGAAATACGAGCCGTCGGTCGGTCCATATTTTTGTTTGGAATACAAGCAGAAATCTGAGTTACGAGTCGCACTTCAGGACACCACCGGAGCAAAAAGGAAGTGGAGAGAAGAAGGAGGAGAAGAAGCTTCTATTGTGGACATTAAGGCAGTGGATGAATACGTCACACGTTTTGCTGCACTTGTTGTGAAGGAAGGCTATGTCCCGCAACAAGTGTTTAACTGAAGAAACTGGATTATTCTGGAAAACAAATGCCACGGAGGACGTATATAACAGCAGAGAAGAAGCTGCTTCACTGAAAAGAAACACCCAGAAAAAGTGTCCACTGGTCGGGCTTCAGCACTTTTTAATGACACGTGTCCATCACATTTCCATAACAAGCAGAAACAAACCTCCTTGGATCGGTTTTTATCCAAAAGACCTACAAGTTAACAATTAAAGTTACGTGTGTATGAACCTTTTAAGGATCTACAGTTTAAGTTTAGTTTGTGTTTACAGTGTGCACAAACTTTCCTCCCTCACTTCTCCACCTCCGTTAACCGCATTCGTCTGTTTCTAAGGTAAGAACACTTAATAAATCTTTTGACTTTCATATATTTTATTATGCACAGGTAAAGTATACATGTCTATTTGTTAATTAAAAAACAAATGTATTTTTTTAGAATTTAGAGTGGTTTGGGGATGTTTTACAAGGCTGGAACGGATTAAAATTATTAAAATTATTTTCAGTGGGGAAAATTCATTTGAAATACGAGCAGACTGGCTTACGAGCTTGGTCACAGAACAAATTAAACTCGTATCTTGAGGTTCCACTGTAGTTTCTAGTCTCAGCAAGTATAACATGGAGAGTTCATAATTATGACATGATAAGAATGTTGTGAAAGTGTAGGAACACGGACCCACAACAGGGGGCGCAAATGAACGGACAATGGAGGAAGTCAAATAACAACACTTTACTGTTGTGAATAAGCACAACAAACACAACGGATTACAACAATAGACAAAGAAGTCAATTCATAAAAATGTGTCACGTGGGCAGGCTCGAAGATAAGAGACGTCTGTCCAAAGCAGAACCGGAACCACACGATTTCCTCCGCCACCGAACCCCGGGAATACTGGAGCCGCCAAGTCCCGAACTCCCAGGTGGCCACTGCCTCCGCGTGTCGGATCTGGTACTGCTGGCGAGGAACAAAAACAGTTAAATGTGGGTGCGTTTGCACCCAGCAACCCGTATGGCGGGAAAACCACCTCCACCTCTCGTTGGAAGAATGTCTGCTATTTAACGCACAAAAGTAATAAAGGGTTACTGTCACAAAAGACAACACAGTCAGCTGAGTACGGTACCTTCTAGGTAGAGCGATATCTCGGCAAAGAGGTGGAGATGTCGTCCTGCTGATATACCACTGCTGATTAGATGATTGGTGACAGCTGTTGTAGGCGATAAGTGACAGCTGTCACCCTGGCTGCTCCTGTGAGGCGGCAGCGCCCTCTGGTGCCTGGAGCCCGCACTCCAGACAGGGCGCCCTCTGGTGGTGGTGGGCCAGCAGTACCTCCTCTTCAGCGGCCCACACAACAAAGAAGCTTCTTTAAGTTATAACTTTTTTATTAAAACAAACTGAGTATTTTACATTTAACACATCTGAAACATCAGCAAGTGGCATCAGATATCAAGTGCCTTGTCAGCACTTTTTAAATATTTCTAGCTCGGGAGCTTTATAGGGGCTAACAGAGGTCAGTTTACACTGGGTCCCCCACTGTCTCCACTGGAGACTATTCTAATCAACAATCCCTTTGGAAAAGGCATAATTTCTGAACTCTATGAAGTATTCTTGGCATCTTCATCTTCGTAGCTGCACCTGACACCCTCTAAAATAGATTTCACCTGCTGCTCCACACAACTGCAGCTGCTCTGATTAGTACACAGCTTTTTAAGGCACTTGCTACCCCTTATTTCCTCATTTATATCCAATTACATTTTTTCCACAAATCTGATTGGTTAATCTTGTGAAATTTCAGACCATAAAATATCGCGTTGACAGTGGCAAAATATTTGACTGTTTCACATTTGATGTATTACTCTGTGCTCTTACTGCGTTGCTACGCAGATGTCAATAATGGCGCTGTCAGCTGAGAGTGAAAGAAACTGGCTGAGCGCCGACGATGCCAAAATGCGTGGATTTAGTCAATATAAGAAAGTATTGATGTGGATTCTGACATAGAATTACTCAATGCCGCTGATGAGATGGAGAAATCTGTGGGTCTGCTCACAGAATTTACAGTTTGGCATGAAGACGCCGTTGTTACTGTAAACTTTGACGTGCTGACCAAACCCTTTCACAGTGATTCGGAAAGTGGCCAGGCGGACAGGCATCTTGTCCAGGTCCAATTACTTACAGAATAATCAACTGTGCAAACAGTGGAACTGGATTAGACTGGGAATACAGTGTTTCCTCGTTTATCGCGGGAGTTACATTCTAAAAATAGCCCGCGATAGGTGAATTCCGCGAAGTAGTCAGTGTTATTTTTTACAATTATTATACACTCAACAAAAATATAAACGCAACACTTGTTGTGTGGGCTGCTGAAGAGGAGGTACTGCTGGCCCACCACCACCAGAGGGCACCCTGCCTGGAGTGCGGGCTCCAGGCACCAGACGGCGCTGCCGCCTCACAGGAGCAGCCGGGGTGACAGCTGTCACTTATCACCTACGACAGCTGTCACCAATCATCTGATCCGCATCGGTATATCAGCAAGACGTCATCTCCACCTCTTTGCCGAGATATCGTTCTACCGAGAAGGTAACGTACTCAGCCAATTGTGTTGTCTTCTTGACAATAATACTTTGTTGCTTGTATGCAGATAGTGAGTAGTACAGCTGGAGACTGTATTGGACTTTTTGGATAAGTACTCACATTCCTGCACTTACCAGTATTTTCCTGACGAGAGGTGGAGGTGGTTTTTCCACCATACGTGTTGCTGGGTGCAAACGCACCCACATCTAACTGTTTTTGTTCCTCGCCAGCAGTACCAGATCTGACACGCGGAGGCAGTGGCCACCTGGGAGTTCGGGACTTGGCGGCTCCAGTATTCCCGGGGTTCGGTGGCGGAGGAAATCATGTGGTTCCGGTTCTGCTTTGGACAGACGTCTTCTATCTTCGAGCCTGCCCACATGACACCTTTTGTGATTTGACTTCATTGTCTACTATTGTAATCTGTCATGTTTGTAGTGCTTATTTCACAACAGTAAAAGTGCTATTTGACTTCCTCCATTGTCCGTTCATTTGCGCCCCCTGTTGTGGGTCCATGTTCCTACACTTTCACAACAACACTTTTGGTTTTGCTCCCATTTTGTATGAGATGAACTCAAAGATCTAAAACTTTTTCCACATACACAATATCACCATTTCCCTCAAATATTGTTCACAAACCAGTCTAAATCTGTGATAGTGAGCACTTCTTTGCTGAGATAATCCATCCCACCTCACAGGTGTGCCATACCAAGATGCTGATTAGACACCATGATTAGTGCACAGGTGTGCCTTAGACTGCCCACAATAAAAGGCCACTCTGAAAGGTGCAGTTTTGTTTTATTGGGGGGGATACCAGTCAGTATCTGGTGTGACCACCATTTGCCTCATGCAGTGCAACACATCTCCTTCGCATAGAGTTGATCAGGTTGTCAATTGTGGCCTGTGGAATGTTGGTCCACTCCTCTTCAATGGCTGTGCGAAGTTGCTGGATATTGGCAGAAACTGGTACACGCTGTCGTGTACGCCGGTCCAGAGCATCCCAAACATGCTCAATGGGTGACATGTCCGGTGAGTATGCCGGCCATGCAAGAACTGGGACATTTTCAGCTTCCAAGAATTGTGTACAGATCCTTGCAACATGGGGCCGTGCATTATCCTGCTGCAACATGAGGTGATGTTCTTGGATGTATGGCACAACAATGGGCCTCAGGATCTCGTCACGGTATCTCTGTGCATTCAAAATGCCATCAATAAAATGCACCTGTGTTCTTCATCCATAACAGACACCTGCCCATACCATAACCCCACCGCCACCATGGGCCACTCGATCCACAACATTGACATCAGAAAACCGCTCACCCACACGATGCCACACACGCTGTCTGCCATCTGCCCTGGACAGTGTGAACCGGGATTCATCCATGAAGAGAACACCTCTCCAACGTGCCAAACGCCAGCGAATGTGAGCATTTGCCCACTCAAGTCGGTTACGACGACGAACTGGAGTCAGGTCGAGACCCCGATGAGGATGACGAGCATGCAGATGAGCTTCCCTAAGACGGTTTCTGACAGTTTGTGCAGAAATTCTTTGGTTATGCAAACCGATTGTTTCAGCAGCTGTCCGAGTGGCTGGTCTCAGACGATCTTGGAGGTGAACATGCTGGATGTGGAGGTCCTGGGCTGGTGTGGTTACACGTGGTCTGCGGTTGTGAGGCTGGTTGGATGAACTGCCAAATTCTCTGAAATGCCTTTGGAGACGGCTTATGGTAGAGAAATGAACATTCAATACACGAGCAACAGCTCTGGTTGACATTCCTGCTGTCAGCATGACAATTGCACGCTCCCTCAAATCTTGCGACATCTGTGGCATTGTGCTGTGTGATAAAACTGCACCTTTCAGAGTGGCCTTTTATTGTGGGCAGTCTAAGGCACACCTGTGCACTAATCATGGTGTCTAATCAGCATCTTGATATGGCACACCTGTGAGGTGGGATGGATTATCTCAGCAAAGAAGTGCTCACTATCACAGATTTAGACTGGTTTGTGAACAATATTTGAGGGAAATGGTGATATTGTGTATGTGGAAAAAGTTTTAGATCTTTGAGTTCATCTCATACAAAATGGGAGCGTTTATATTTTTGTTGAGTGTAGATGTTTTAAGGCTGTAAAACCCCCCACTACACACATTTTCTCACTTTTCTCTCCTGTGTAAACACTCTCAAAGTTGAAACCTTAGTAGAAAAATAAGTCCAGTATTATAGAATGAAACCAAAGATCAAAACCTGTTTTCAGGCCCAAACATTTGTTTGAGAAATAAAAATAGAACGTTTTCCAATAAATAATTATGATGGCTTTTAGAACTAACAAATTTAATTTTAACGATCAACCTACGAGGTTGGACACATAAGAAATTATTAATAGTGACTGACCAGTATGTCTGCCGAGTGAAGAACACAGTTATGGGTAGGTGTTGGCGCTCTTTTTTTCTTCTGAGCGAGAAGATTCTTATAAACAGACACACGCAGAACAAAATGCGCGTGCTGTTTCTTCACTCACTGCCTCCGGTGTTACTGTTGCGAGACGGATGCGGGACCCACAAAGAATCCAAGTAATTAAAAAGATACAAACTTCTCTCAGTGGCCACCGAGACCATGCAGCGCTGCTCAATTCTATCCTTGCAGGCTGCTGGAGCGCTCTGCATCAAAACAGCGAGTGTAGTCTCTGGACCTGTTGCCAGATTTTGGATACAACTAAGCACAGCAGACAGTTTAAAAAAAATAAGAAGCATGCAAAATTGCACTTAAAAATCCGCGAAACAGCGAGACCGCGAAAGGTGAACCGCGATATAGCGAGGGACCACTGTAACCTCCTTGTGTCTGATGATTTGCAGACGTTAATGCTGGATTATGGTCGTAAAATCCAGCATTAATGTCCGCAAATCGTCAGACACAACAGGGTTATTCCCTAAGTATAGAGACACTCACGCACGCACACCACCAGCTCAGGGCTGCATCAGACACTTTATGGTCGACTCTTGTGCCTGCCCTTTACTCAGCCTGCTGCTATGTGCCTTGTGAGTGTGTGTTGCTATTTGAGCTTGAAATTGCACATTGTACTGTTTTTTTTATTATTATTTTGTTTAATAGTTTGCATTTCACTGACTTTACTGTATTTATTTTGTATTTTGCATGCCCTTAATCTCTCGTGGATCTTTAAATTTCTATTACACTTTTATTATTATCACTTGCACCGTGGGCCTGAGAGAGTGCTGCAGTTTCAGTCCTGTGTATGTCCAATACATATGACACTGACAAAGCTGACTTTGACTCGTACATCTGGTTCCATTATAATGTACAACACCCAAACAGCTGGTGGTAGTAATGTACCGTGTCAGTTTGCAAACCACCAATCAACCTAAATGAGCATAAAGAAGTAACTCTTTTCATGGCAAAATCTTCTGTCACAGTGGAATGTGCTGAAAAAGTGCTGATGTCCACCTCTTCCACAATTTCTCGGATAGTCACACGACGGTCCCACATCACCACAGCATTCACTTTGGAATGATCCGGTCATTTCAGTTGTGCGGACGTCTTTAAACCGGTTGTACCGCTCCTTAATCTGTGTGATGTCCAAAGCATTGTCACCGAAAGCCATCTGAATAATCCGAATGGTTTCCACCTGGCTGTCGCCCAGTTTCTGCCAAAATTTGATGCAGTCACACTGCTCCAGTTGTTCCGCCATTTCCTTGCAAAGAAAAAATGAGAGACTCCACCCATCCTCACACAAAGGCTGCTTACAAGCAAATGACGCAACCGACAGGCGTGAAAAAAAATCACGCATGCGCACGAAGGTTCAAGGTTGGCTCATGCAAGCACACGTGATTCAAATCCATCAGGTTTTTGAAAAAAAAAATAAATAAGGTCGGATACTTTTCCAACAGACCTCGTAAGTGAGGGACGAAGACATGATGGGAAGTGCAGGACGTGGAGTGAACATAATCAGATGGATGTGAGGAAACTGAACAGAGCAAAACAGAAACCGAGGACATAGTAAAATGTACAATGGACCGGGCATGAACCTGAAAACTAATCAGAGAATAAATGGAAAATAAATACTAAAGCTAAACTAACCAGGAACTGACTAAGAAAACAAGGTGGTTAAACAAACTATAAGACAAACAGTGACTACATGATAACAGCACAGAACTCGACATTACAGCATAACATAAATAAACAAGTGATAAACAAAAACACAAACCGGCTGAACAAAACTTGAATGGAACTAAATAATGGCTAAAGTATCAAAAGTAACAATGTAAACCATAACAGAATAAACCAAGATGAAAAAACAAACAACTAATAAAGTATCAAAAGTAACTATGTAAACCATAACAGAGAATAAACCAAGATGAAAATAAACAACTAATAAATCAAAGCTGGGGCAGAAAGAGAACAACAGAAAGGGGGAAAAAATGGGCTTAACGCCCTGATCAGACCAAAATCATCACAGTACACCCCTTCCACGCGGGCGTCACTGGATGGCCACACCAAAACAAACCGACAATGGGAGGGCGGCGGGTGAAACGACAAGGAGGCGGGCAAACAGACACCAGAGTTACAAATAGAAGGCCTATACAGCAGGAGACCCCATGGGTAACTGATCTTGTGACCGAACCTGGGGTCAGAGAACCCCGGGTGGAAAACAGGATGTAAAGTAGTAATAGGAGGACGGACCCAGAATGGAAACTGGTGCAGGGACACGTTCGTGGCTAGGTCAGGAGGGCGACGAGGATGCTTATTGCAGACCATGTCCAAATCAGGGGACCGACCCTTGGGGATACTGACCTCAGAGGAACCTAGAGGAATGGGCTTAGAGCAGAAACACCGGGACCCCCATAGGGAGAGAGCCAATTGCTTAAAGGAGGAGTTCACCCAATGGGGAAGTCATAACAGGCCAAAGTACAAAAAATATAATGATATGAATGGTAAGAGTTTAAACCAGGAAGCCAGGCACTAGAGGAAGGAGAGCCTGCTGGAGCACACGGGAGGCAGGAATGTCACACCCAAAACAGATTGTCCAAAACCAGCTCAGAACTGGACCAGGTGGCTCAGTTAAGCTGACGGAGCACTGAGGACGCAAGAAACACAGAGTTAGTTTACAATGTCAAAACATGGGACGAAGGAATGCTGCAGAGATGAGGCCGAAGAAACCTGGAGGTAACTGTAGTTTCCAGTGTCTGAGAGCGTGAAGAGAAGCAGTATTTGTATAGGAGGTTGATGAGTGTGAACAGGTGAATGCAATCAGTTCCACAGGTGGCTCCAGCAGACACACGGAGGGGGAGTGAAGCAGATCCAGCAGCAAGGTTCAGAAAACAAAGGCAGCACAACAGGAGCCTCCAGGCGACCTACCAGACGAGCCCGATAGAAGTCAGAGATGAGGGAGGGGTCCAAAATAAGGCCCCGCAAGACCCAGGAACGCTCCTCAGGGCCATACCCCTCCTAGTCCACCAGATACTGGAAGCCCCGGCGACGAACATCGAGGATGCGGCTACCCGTCCAGGCCGGATGGCCATCCACAGTCCAGGTGGCAGGAGGGGGAATGGCAGGCGGGAACAAGGTGCTGGAACAGACTGGTTTAAGATGAGACACGTGGAAGACAGGATGGATCCTGAGGGTCCGAGGCAATGTGAGCCTAACAGCTGCAGGGTTGACAATCTTATCGACAACAAACGGACCCAGGAATCGAGGAGCCAGCTTCTTGGCGGCTGCCTTAAGAGGCACATCCTTAGCGGATAACCAAACCTTCTGGCCAGGACGGTAGTGGGGGGCCAGGGCACGATGCCGGTCTCCATGGCGAATTGTCCTCTTCCTCATCCGAAGAAGGGCGGAGCGGGTGGTCCGCCAGACTCGTTGACAACGCCGCAGATGGACCTGGACTGAAGGCACTAAGAGATTTAATTCCTGAGCAGTGAACAGAGGTGGTTGATAACCCACAGAGCACTCAAAAGGCGTCAGGCCGGTGGCCGAGCTCACCTGGGAATTGTGTGTGTATTCCACCCATGGTTGGTGAGTACTCCAGGAAGATGGGTGGGAGGATGTGACACAACAAAGGGTGGCTTCCAATTCCTGATTAGCCCGCTCCGCCTAGCCGTTGGTCTGGGGATGGAATCCAGACGAGAGACTGACCGAACCCCCCAAAGCCGTGCAGAATGCCTTCCAGACCTGAGATGTAAACTGGGGACCTCGATCCGACACGGTGTCCAGGGGAATGCCATGCAGCCGGAACACATGGTGGACCAGGAGGCTTGCAGTCTCCAGTGCCGAGGGTAACTTGGGCAGGGCCAGGAAGTGTGCTGCCTTTGAAAATCGGTCCAGGATGGTGAGGATGACTGTATTTTCACTTGAGGGAGGCAATCCAGTGACGAAATCCAGGCAGATGTGGGACCACGGTCGACCAGGTGTGGGAAGCGGATGCAGAAGACCAGAAAGCTGTTGGTGAGAAGATTTATTTCGGGCGCAGATGGTGCAGGCATTGACAAACTCATGGGTGTCAGCTTGGAGAGACCCCTCCAGGATCAGGATTAATTCTCTGGGCCTCCTGGATGACTCACTCGATGTCCCAGGAGAGGGCGCCTACCACCATGTGGCTGGGAAGGATGCACTCTGGTGTAGGGGAGTAGTCCTCAGGAGCAAACTGGCGAGACAAGGCATCGGGTTTGACATTTTTGGAACCAGGTCTGTAGGTGAGGGTGAAGTTAAATCGACCAAAGAATAAAGACCACCTGGCCTGTCTGGAATTGAGTCTCTTGGCATTTTGAATGTAAGCTAGGTTTTTATGATCTGTCCAAACAACAAATGGAATTGACTTACCTTCCAGCCAGTGTCTCCACTCCTCCAGTGCCTCCTTCATGGCCAAGAGTTCCCCGTCACCAACATCGTAGTTGCACTCAGCGGGAGAGAGCCACCGGGAAAAAAAAAGCACAAGGGTGCAATAGATTGTCGCCCTCAGCCCTCTGGGAGAGAACGGCCTCGATCCCGACATCGGAGGCATCGACCTCCACGATGAACTGGCGGCCCGGATCTGGTTGAATGAGGACAGGAGCAGTGGTAAATCTACGTTTAAGGGACTGAAAGGCTTGTTCGGATTCAGTGGACCAATGAAAACTGGACTTGGAGGAAGTGAGTTTATGGAGAGGGGCAGCTACTTGACTAAAGTTCCGTATGAAACGACGGTAAAAATTTGCAAATCCTAGGAACTGTTGTAGTTGTTTGCGATTGGAGGGAGTTGGCCATTTCAGTACGGCAGAGACTTTGGCTGGATCTGGTCTAATCTGATTGAGTTCAAATATGAACCCTAGGAATGACACGGAGGTCTGATGGAAGGCACATTTCTCGGCTTTGACGAAGAGGCTATTTTCAAGGAGGCGTTTTAACACAAGACGGACATGTTGGATGTGTTCTGGCAGGTTCTTAGAAAAGATAATGTCGTCTAAGTAGACAAAAACAAAACAATTGAGAAAATCACAGAGAACATCGTTAACCAAAGCTTGAAAGACAGCGGGAGCATTAGTGAGACCGAAGGGCATGACGAGATATTCAAAATGCCCTAAGGGCATATTAAACGCAGTCTTTCACTCATCTCCCTCTTTGATACAAACTAGGTGGTAACCATTTCTGAGATCAAGTTTTGAAAAGATGGCTGCACCCTGTAGAGAGTCAAATGCGGAGTCTAATAGAGGCAAAGGATACCGGTTACAAAGTGTTATGGCATTTAACCCACGGAAATCAATACAGGGACGGAGGCTCCTGTCCTTCTTCCCCACAAAAAAAAGAAGCCTGCCCCTAAGGGTGAGGAGGAGGGACGAATAAGACCTGCTGCCAGGGAATCTTGAATATACTGCTCCATCGCTTCCCTCTCTGGGCGCAAGAGATTGTACAGGCGGCTAGAGGGAAGCTCTGTGCCCGGAAGAAAATTGATGGAGCAGTCATATGGTCGATGAGGAGGCAGTGATAGTGCACGGCTCTTACTAAAGACCTCTCGGAGGTCAAGGTACTCCTTGGGAACTATAGAGAGGTCTATGGGAGGAATGATAGACTCCCTGGAATCTTGGGTGGGTGGAACTAACGAACAGAGACAACAAAGGTGACAAGCTTCGCTCCACTGGGAAATGGACCCGGTCGGCCAATCAACGTTCGGATTGTGTAAGATTAACCAAGGGTGCCCTAAAACAATCGGTGGAGTGGATGTGTAAACAAAAAATTGAATAGACTCATGATGATTACCAGAAACTAACAATGAGACAGGAACGGTCTGATGAGTTATAGCAGGGAGAGGAGTGCCATTAAGTGCTGAGACCTGGATAGGGGAGGGTAATTCAATCACAGGAATGTGAGCCTGGTCGATCAAGCTGGGATCCAAGAAATTGGCATCAGCACCAGAATCAAAAGGGCCTGGAGTTTAAATGACTGACTGGAAAAGAACAGTGACTGGGATTTGGGTACATGACGCATTACTCACTAAAAAAAAATGAGTGCGGCTCACCAATAACACGGGGTCTATTGGTGAGCGTTCTCTTTTGGGCCGAACCAGGCATTCACAAATAATATGTCCCCGGGCACTGCAATACAAATCAAATCAATTTTATTTATATAGCGCCAAATCACAACAACAGTTGCCCCAAGGCGCTTTATACTGCAAGGCAAAAGCCATACAATAATCACAGAAAAACCCCAACGGTCAAAATGACCCCCTATGAGCAAGCACTTGGCGACAGTGGGAAGGAAAAACTCCCTTTTAACAGGAAGAAACCTCCAGCAGAACCAGGCTCGGGGAGGGGCAGTCTTCTGCTGGGACTGGTTGGGGCTGAGGGGAGAGGATCAGGAAAAAGACATGCTGTGGAAGAGAGCAGAGATCAATCACTAATGATTAGTTCAGGGTCACCTGATCCAGCCCTAACTATAAGCTTTAGCAAAAAGGAAAGTTTTAAGCCTAATCTTAAAAGTAGAGAGGGTGTCTGTCTCCCTGATCCGAATTGGGAGCTGGTTCCACAGGAGAGGAGCCTGAAAGCTGAAGGCTCTGCCTCCCATTCTACTCTTAAAAACCCTAGGAACTACAAGTAAGCCTGCAGTCTGAGAGCGAAGCGCTCTACTGGGGTGATATGGTACTAAGAGGTCCCTAAGATAAGATGGGACCTGATTATTCAAAACCTTATAAGTAAGAAGAAGAATTTTAAATTGTATTCTAGAATTAACAGGAAGCCAATGAAGAGAGGCCAGTATGGGTGAAATATGCTCTCTCCTTCTAGTCCCTGTCAGTACTCTAGCTGCAGCATTTTGAATTAACTGAAGGCTTTTCAGGGAACTTTTAGGACAACCTGATAATAATGAATTACAATAGTCCAGCCTAGAGGAAATAAATGCATGAAGTAGTTTTTCAGCATCACTCTGAGACAAGACCTTTCTAATTTTAGAGATATTGCGCAAACGTAAAAAAGCAGTCCTACATATTTGCTTAATATGCGCATTGAAGGACATATCCTGATCAAAAATGACTCCAAGATTTCTCACAGTATTACTAGAGGTCAGGGTAATGCCATCCAGCGTAAGGATCTGGTTAGACATGTTTCTAAGATTTGTGGGGCCAAGTACAATAACTTCAGTTTTATCTGAATTTAAAAGCAGGAAATTAGAGGTCATCCATGTCTTTATGTCTGTAAGACATTCCTGCAGTTTAATTGGTGTGTGTCCTCTGGCTTCATGGATAGATAAAGCTGGGTATCATCTGCGTAACAATGAAAATTTAAGCAATGCTTTCTAATAATACTGCCTAAGGGAAGCATGTATAAAGTGAATAAAATTGGTCCTAGCACAGAACCTTGTGGAACTCCATAATTAACAGTCTGTGAAGAAGACTCCCCATTTACATGAACAAATTGTAATCTATTAGATAAATATGATTCAAACCATACAGGCACTCCCCAGCTGGCAAGCGCCGGCTATGCTCTTCTGGTGTCAATTGAGCCCTACCAAGCTGCATAGGTTCCTTGGCAGGGGGCGCTGTGAGTGCATTCCCGGTGGAACGCGAGGAAGAAGGAACAGGATCCGCCTGCGGCGGGATCTGAGGAGAAGATGCGCATGCCGCCATTCGGCTTCTCTCCCACTGTCTTTCCCTTAACTGATTATCAGTTTTAATGGTTAAAGAGATGAGGTCGTTGAGGGACGAAGGAAGATCACGGACCGCCAACTCGTCTTTAAGCGTCTCGGATAATCCATTAACAAAGACACTCCGCAGCGCGGCTGCGTTCCAGCCCGATTTAGCCGCCAAGATGCGGAACTCAATGGAGTATGCCGCCACACTACGGTTCTCCTGCTTGAGGGCCAACAACTGCTGGGAGGTCGCTTGCCCCTACATCGAATGATCGAAGACCGTCTGGAATTCCTGCTTAAACCCACTAAAAGAAGCTAACACTGGTGACTGCTGCTCCCATAACACGGTTGCCCACTCCAGGGCCTCCCCCCGAAGCAAGCTAACCAGGTAAGCTATCTTATCTTTATCTGTGGTGTACATGGATGGTCTCTGAGAAAAAACAAGCGAACATTGAAGCAGGAATGAAGCACATTTATCTACTGAACCGGTGTAAGGGTCGGGGTGACAAAGGAAAGCTTCTTGACATTGACGTGTTGATGCTACTGTGGGGATGCTAGCGGCAGCTGGCTCAGCTGACGGCGCTGTTGCTGGGGCAGCTAAAGCTGAGCTATCAGTTAAACGCTGAGAGAGTGCAGAAATGCTGGTGCATAGCTGAGATACCTGTGATTTGAGGGATTGCTGTTGATTGGATAAGGCGGGTAGAAGTTGCTGCTGTTGCCCGAGTAATTGTCCCTGCGAACTGAGGGCCAGGCGAAGTTGCTCTGCTTCCGGTGAGTCCATTTGGTGGCCGGAAACTCCTGTTAGGGGACAAACCCACAGAACAGTTAGTTGGACCCACAAATGCAGGAAACAGGTCAAAGTACAAAAATATAATGATTTAATGATATGAATGGTAAGAGTTTAAACCAGGAAGCCAGGCACTGGAGGAAGGAGAGACCGCTGGAGCACACGGGAGGCAGGAATGTCACACCCAACACAGATTATCCAAACCCAGCTCAGAACTGGACCAGGTGGCTCAGTTAAGCTGACAGCACACTGAGGACACAAGAGACACAGAGTTAGTTTACAATGTCAAAACATGGAATGAAGGAACGCTGCAGAGACGAGGCCGAAGAAACCTGGAGGTAACTGTAGTTTCCGGCGTCTGAGAGCGTGAAGAGAAGCAGTATTTGTACAGGAGGTTGATGAGTGTGAACAGGTGAATGCAATCAGTTCCACAGGTGGCTCCAGCAGACACAGGAAGGGAGGGGGAGTGAAGCAGATCCAGCAGCAAGATGCAGAAAACAAAGGCAGCACAACAAAGTGCAATTCAGGAACCTATGAAAGGCCTCAGCAACAACATGAGTGGAATTTAATCCCACAACATGACAAACTTTCTCAGAAAGGGCCCCAAAAAATGAAAGGCGCTGGCAGCTCAATGTTAAACAGATGGCAATCATTAATTCCATAAGACGCTGACATGTAAACCATCTCAAGCTCTGGCGTCGCAATTTTAACAATTTCTCAACAGATTTGCAAGAAAACCATTTCAGGTTAAGTCGTGGCATTTTTAACAGAGAACCCACAGATTCACAAGAAAACCTTTTCAGGTTTAGGTGCGGCATTTTTAACAGATCTCTGCCAGCTCCATAAATATGAGAACAGAGGAGCATAACCATAAAGAAAAAAGAAAAGTCACTGACTGTCCTGCAGTTACAGTTCTTAGAGGACATCTTCAGGAGGTCAGGAGGCAATAACTCTGAAGATGAGGGCGTAGCAGGAGATCCCGGAGACACAACCTTCATTGAAGGCGGAGCAGGCATTGTGGGCGTGGCTGGGACCAACAGCTTAATGTAGGGCTGAGAAGGCAGTTCTGATGACGTTGGCATCATTGTGGAACTTGGCAGAGCACGCTCGGCTGGCACCTCCCCGCCACACACGCCGAGGCAGAACCGACGGGCATGCTCGCCGTCATGGTGCTCACTGAAGCTTTGGCCGGTGGGACTGTGTAGTATAGAGCGTCTTCAAGGAGCGGTGTCGTTGCTGCTGGTACCGTAACTGAGACTCGGAGATCGCGCGCTGTGATTTGCTGCAGCGGTATGGAATTTCCTGATGGCTTGATGGTCAGTTCAGGAACTGGAAGCAGAACCGATAGTTCCAGAGACCTTACCACTGTCAAGAGTTCAGGCAATGTTAAAACTTCAGGCTTTAGGGGCACAGAGCTACTTGGAGCCTAGTGCAGCAAGTGAAGAGCCCGCAGCTTGTGTGGAACGGGGACCGGAGGAAGAGGTGATGCCACTTCATATCCGAGGCTGCTCTGTCAGTTCCCATACCATGGAACACCAAGGAGCAGGAACTGGAGGTACCTGGAGAGGGATCTGTCTCAGAGGCTGCATTTCTGGAATAGCAGGTAGGAGAGTTGTGGCCCATTAGAAGTGATGGCGGCATCTGAAAGTGTGATTACGCGTGGTTCCTCCCTGCAGGCAGCAGTAATCTCAGACTCAAACAGAAAGTCCATTGGGTCCTCAATACCAGGAGGAACCCAACCCTGCTTGAACTGCGTGTTAATGTTCATAAGCTCAGGAAAAGTGGTTAACAGCTCAGGCTCAGCTAGAAAAATCTGGTCAAGAGCTGAGAACATTTGTCATTTGCTCTGCTGATTGCAGTCCTGATATTCAAAAAAATAGGTCTTGGATTTTAAATAATAAAGTAGCCGTGTCCTGGAGAGCGGTCTGCTCTGACTCAGAATCATCGTCTTCAACATTAGTCCAGTCTGACTTGTCATCATCATTCAAGGGCTCAGACGGCAAGTGCGCGCCAGTGTGCCTCATCTAATCTGGCAATTTCTTTTCACAAAAAATATCATCCAGGCCCTGAAGCTCTGGGAAAATGTCATAAAGCCAGGCATTCGATTCCACCAACTCCCCCAGGCTTGCTCCAGGTAGTTGAACTTTTCTCTGGGAGCGAAGGAGTCATGAAAACATATGAAAAAAATGAGAGGTCAGAAAAAAATGTCTTTTATCCCCTCAGTGTCTGGTTTCAATCAATCAATCAATCAATTTTTTTTTATATAGCGCCAAATCACAACAAACAGTTGCCCCAGAGTCCAAGACAGGGGTGGAGCCTGCGGAGTCCATGTTATGGCCAGTTTGTACTGACGAGCTGGGCGTGTGCCAGGCACCCAAAGAGGGTGGACACTCTATGCAGACTCCCAGACCGGGTTTAGGTGTAACAGAAGAAGTCGTCATCTTTAATTCAGGCTCAGGTTCAGTACACAGGTTGTCAGTCAGCAGAGCAAAGGTACAAACAGGGCTAGGCAAATACACAGTCATAATCAAGCAGGGGTTCGTGGCACAAGCAAACACAGTATTCAGGGATGAAGCAGAAGGTTTAGTCAAAAATATAGAGCAGATTTCAAAAAACATGGCTAGGCAAAACAGAACAGGAAACAAGAGCTAGGGTGTGTACGAACGAGGACAAACTGGCAGGGAAGTGGTGGCTGGAAGATGTTTAAATAAGGCAGGAGTTAACAAAGTGCACATGAGGAACAAGCTAGAAAGGGGGCGTGGCTAGTGAACAAAGATGATACATGGTGCAAGAAGGTGAGGAGGGACAACACAAGGTGGAGTGAGGTAAGACACAAAGATGCGTGAACAGGTGCCAAGAGTGAGAGAATGAAAAAACAAAGCAGAGAGAGACAAAGACATGAGGCAGGTGCAGTAAAGTGAACATAATCAGATATAAGTGAGGGACAAAGACATGATGGGAGCTGCAGGACGTGGAGTGAACATAATCAGATGGATGTGAGGAAACTGAACAGAGCAAAACAGAAACCAAGGACATAGTAAAATGTACAATGGACCGTGCATGAACCTGAAAACTAATCAGAGAATAAATGGAAAATAAATACTAAAGCTAAACTAAACAGGAACTGACTAAGAAAACAAGGTGGTTAAACAAACTATAAGAAAAACAGTGACTACATGATAACAGCATACAGAACTCGACATTAAAGCATAAGTAAGAGCAAAATAAACAAGTGATAAAAACACAAACCGGCTGAACAAAACTAGAATGGAACTAAACAATGGCTAAAGTATCAAAAGTAACAATGTAAAACATAACAGAATAAACCAAGATGAAAATAAACAACTAATAAATCAAAGCTGGGGCAGAAAGAGAACAACAGAAAGAGGGGAAAAATGGGTTCAACGCCCTGATCAGGCCAAAAACTTCATCTGGATGGCTGTTAACTGTGTAAATGGAAAGAAATCTGTATAATATGCAGACATTCTCCATGGCAGGAGCAGATGTGAAGGGTTAAGATATTGCAGGTTTTCCTTGTATGTGATCAGGTGATTTCACATGTGATCAGTACCATAAGTTGAGGAGCTATTCAACAAAACTGCTGACATGATCAGTTGTAAAGAAAACCTGCACCATCTTTGCCCTACATGGCACACTGCACCCCCCCCCCCCCCCCCCAACAAAAAGGAGTAGCAAATCTCTTGATTTAAAAAAAAGGGTATTATTTTTGCAAAATAATTGATGGAATGTCTGACTCACCCTGCATCAATGCATTCCACATATGCACTGTGACTTTATGTTGTTGGGGAGCTTTCCCAAAGGACATCCCTGTGTCCATTAATTTGGCTCGTCTATAAATAGTCACGGTGCCTTCCCATGCACAGACAGCAATGTTTGTATACGTACTTTATGCGCCTCCAGTACAGCAGCCACATGTGAATATGCAACCGTGCAAAACAACAACTGCACTTAAAAAGCAAAGGCAAACAGTGAAACTCGCCTAAACCGTCACTGTGCAAACCATATACTTGCACTCACCGGACTAAAGCAAAAATCCCAGTGCTTTTGTTTTCCGTGTAATAAACACCGTATATACTGGATTTGTTATAATGGATTTTCGCTCACCTTGGACAAAACGTCCCATCCCATTACAATGTATTCCCATTAAAAACCCCTCGCATGTACTGGTGTAGTGTACTTTTCTTTCCACCATATTTTCCTTTCCCCCATGCGAATAAGTTGGAAAACTGAGCTTGATACTGAAATGTGCTGTATCTCCCCTATGAAAATATTTCCCCTCTCAAAACATATCTGTGCATATAATTGTCAGTATATTGTATATTAAAATGAAAATCTTTCTCCTCCTATTATCAACATGCAATCTTTTCCCCCATGAAAGGGGAAAAATTGTATAACATAATTATCATGAAATCTTTTTCCCCCTAAAATACATATAAGAGCATAGGAGATATTGATATCTGCTGTATCATGCCCAGTTTTCCAACTTACACGCATGGGGGAAAGGAAAATACGGCAGAAAGAAAAGTATGTGAGACCAGACAGAGCAGTCTGGGCGTGCTCAGTCACAACAGAGGTATGAACTGAAGTTCAGCACTGACACTCACAAACTGAAGTAAAGCAGGTACCGTATTTCCTTGATTAAAAGCCTGGTTGTTTCATTTTTTCAAACCATTCTCAGACTTGGGCGGCGATAGCTCAATTGGTAGAGCGAGCTGTCTTATGACCGAAACAAACACTCAAAATCTGCATGTTGTCATTGTGTCCTTGGAGAAGTCACTTAACCCACCTTGCCTGTGTATGACAGGCGGGTTTGGTTGTAGACAAATGCAAGGCTCGCAGTCACAGCTCTGTTTGCAAAAAGGCTTTAATGTCAAGGCAAGCAATGGTCGGTACACAGTGAAGCAGTCCAAAAAACACAGCAGAAGTACAAGGATCATCAGGCTAGACGTGGTCGGTAAATATGGGCAGGAGGTCAAGAATACACTGAAGCAGGCAAAACTGGAAAACACGAGAACGAGAGCTGGAATGAAGGCACAAGGCGCAACAAACTGGCAAACATCCAACACCACCTGTGAACTAATAAAGCACCAGGTGGCAATCAGCAGATTAAGACAGGTGTGCAGAGCAAGACCCAGAAGTGGGGCGTAGCCAGAGAGAGAGAAAACACAGACAGACCTCGGCAACAAAATCCCACAAGCACAGAAAAATAATACAAAAGCAAGACGAGGGAAAAAACAAATAAATCAAAAACCAGATAAACATCAGGCCATGCCATCAGGCCATTGGCTGACTGTGTTCACACAAACACCTGAAAAAAAACAGAACATTGACATTTTTGTGTTTCCCAAATATACATATGCATGTAAACTGAACAGCCTGTTTTTTGTTCAGACGTCTGTTCATTCAAAGTAGATTAGATGTGATGCAATTTATGATTACAGATGTTCTGTATGTGTATTTTAGACAGGAAAGTCTCCATTTAGCATAAACATTTTTCTACAATATTATGCCTGATAAAATTTGACAACAGATATAGAAGTAAATTTTTCTTTTATTTAGAAATCTTTTTCCCCCCATCCCATGTGGGTCTACAGCTTTTCAGATAAAGATTTGCAATCATTTGCTTTAAATAAAATGTGAAGAATTAGCAATCACAAGAAACGGACTTATAAATGATTAAATATATACAGAATGTACAGAAACTTTGTTTTCAGTGATTTTAGAACAAACTCCTGAATTTAACTGTCTATTAACCAGGAATAAATGATCATTTATAAGAAAAGGTGGTGGGTGAACAAACTATTCTGTGTTTTGTAAGTGACTTATATCCTCCTCCACAGTGCCTTCATTGTTGTTGTCATCCCCTGACACCTCCGCTTCATCCTCATCTTCTGTCGCGTACATCTCGAACATATACGACTGGAGCCCCTCATTATCTTCACCGTTGCTTCGTTCATCATAAACTTCCTCATCTTCTTCAAAAACAATCGATATGTCACTTAAATCGTCGCTATAATCGCTCACTATGCCTTCGCTGTCAGTGTCTGCCGTATTGGTAAACAGAGCATCGCTGCGACACATTTACTTGCATCACGTCACATCCGTCGCAGCGATAAAGTAGGTAAACTGGAGGCGGTAAATACAAATTCTCAGATGGGTAACGAAACGTCTAAATCCTTGTTCAGTGTAATTTTATGGTAAAAAACAAAGACAACATGTGGAAAAAGCTTTTTTTATTCTTCAAGAATATGTAAAAACGTCATGGCGTGGCAGGGACCCTTTAAGTTTCACACATATCCCTGGTTGTGATGCACCAAAGATGACCGCTTTAGATCAGAGCCCTCTGAGTGGCTGCGAACCCTCTCCGTACCATGACACGCACCTGCTAAATGATGGAGATTTGTCACTTTTACATTTTCACTCCTAGCCATGAGCATGACGAAAACCTTTTAGCTTTAAGCATTTTCCCTATTTTGCCTTTCAGCTTCTGGAGGGGCTCTGCCCCCCACACTCCCCACCTTTTTAAGTGTTTTTCTTTTTTTTTTCTTTTCAGCTGACCCCCTCATTACAGCCCTCTTAACCCCCTCCCACTTTAAGCTTGTTTTTTTTAATGTAGATGTAAATTAATATTCAAAGTTTTCAGTAGTTGACAGTAGCGCTGTACAATATGGCCAAATTATCGTATCTCAATATTGTCATATAAATTGTCATGTAAATGTCACTTATATACATGCTGTCCATATTCTTGAGCTGCTTAGGTGGGCAGGGAGAGTTCCCATGGGATAAAAAAAACTTTTCAACCTACCATCCTTGGTTCTCAAGACCAGGCACCTAAGTGGAAATACTCTCTCTCTTTTTTAAGATATTTCGATGTATCTTAGTAAACACTAGTAGAGTTCCACCTTAGATTTGGAATGTATAATAAAAGATTTACCTTACTGAATTTTCATATCAATATGACAAACGATAACACTATGATTTGACACAAAGTTCAGCAACAGTGAAAACTAAACATTCTTAAACAAAACAGTAATAATACCACCACACTCATTTTGCACTCATCATAAGGTTAGGATACTGTGCCCTCCAAAAGTATTGGAACACTTGGAATTTCACACATTTTAACTTGTTTATGCCATTTTAAATACAAGTAATACAAAAAAATAAAGAATTAAAATTTCTAAAATTATCTTCCTCAAACTCAAACTGAAAGCAAATCTGTAAAACTTGATAAAACCTGTAAATAATAATCAGTTTTATTGCCAGTTTTCTTCAGACAAGTCAGGGGATGAAATATGAACATTTCCAAGTCACTGAGTATGTCTTGGACTTTATTTATATCAATTATGAAGAAATACAAAAGTTTCTTTTACCAAAACATCAAATCTACACTTCTGGCGGCCCACACAACAGGACCCCCCCCTCAACGGGCGCCTCCTGGCGCCCGACCAGGCTTGTCCGGGTGGCGGCGGTAGAAATCGGCCAGGAGGGCCGGGTCCAGGATGAAGCTCTTCTTCACCCAGGAGCGTTCTTCAGGTCCGTACCCCTCCCAGTCCACCAAATACTGGAAGCCCCGGCCCATCCTACGGACATCCAAAAGCCGGCGTACAGTCCAAGCCGGCTCGCCATCGATGATCCGGGCAGGAGGCGGTGCCGGGCCCGGAGTACAGAGGGGTGAGGTGTGATGTGGTTTAATCCGGGACACGTGAAATACAGGATGGATCCGCAGTGAGGCCGGCAGCTGAAGCCTCACTGCGGCTGGACTGATGACCTTCTGGATCTTGAAGGGGCCGATGTAACGGTCCTGTAACTTGGGGGAGTCCACTTTGAGGGGGATGTCTCTGGTAGATAACCACACCTCCTGCCCTGGCCGATACGCAGGGGCCGGGGTCCGCCGACGGTCTGCTGTCTCCTGGGCCGTTGGGAGCTTCGGGAGGGCCACGAAGTGGGCCGCCTTGGAGAATCGGTCCACTATTGTGAGGATGGTGGTGTTGCCCTGGGACGGCGGGAGGCCCATGACAAAATCCAGGCCGATGTGGGACCAGGGGCGATGGGGCACGGGCAGCGGCTGGAGCAGACCCGAAGCCCTGCGATGGTCAGCCTTGCCCCTGGCGCAGGTGGTGCAGGCCTGGATATAATCCCGGACGTCGGCCTCTAGGGACGCCCACCAGAAGCGCTGCCGGACAACTGCCACGGTTCTTCGCACCCCTGGATGACAGGAGAGCTTAGAGCCGTGACAGAAGTCCAGGACTGCAGCCCTAGCTTCTGGTGGGACGTAGAGTCTGTTCTTCGGCCCAGTTCCGGGGTCCGGGCTTCGTGCCAGGGCCTCCCGGACGGTTCTCTCTACGTCCCAGGTGAGGGTGGCCACGATGGTGGACTCCGGGATGATGGGTTCCGGTGGATCCGACAACTCCGTTTTGACTTCATCTTCATGTACCCGGGACAATGCATCCGATCTCTGGTTCTTGGTCCCGGGACGGTAGGTGATCCGGAAGTCAAAACAGCCGAAGAACAGTGACCAGCGGGCTTGCCTGGGATTCAGCCGCTTGGCGGTCCTGATATACTCCAGGTTCCGGTGGTCAGTGAAAACCGTGAATGGCACGGACGTTCCCTCCAACAGATGTCTCCACTCTTCAAGAGCCTCTTTCACCGCAAGGAGTTCTCGATTGCCAACGTCATAATTCCGTTCGGCCGGGGTCAACCTGCGGGAAAAATAGGCACACGGGTGAAGGACCTTATCGGTCTTCCCGCTCTGGGAAAGCACAGCTCCTATCCCTGAGTCTGAGGCGTCCACTTCAACCACTAACTGGCGACTAGGATCGGGCTGCACCAGAACGGGTGCAGACGAGAAGCACCGTTTCAACTCCTTGAACGCGGAATCGCAACGATCCGACCAGGTGAAGGGGACTTTTGGTGAGGTCAGGGCTGTCAGGGGGCTAACTACCTGACTGTAGCCCTTAATGAACCTCCTGTAGAAATTAGCAAAGCCGAGGAACTGTTGCAGCTTCCTACGGCTAGTGGGTTGGGGCCAGTCTCTCACCGCCGCAACCTTGGCCGGATCAGGAGCGACGGAGTTGGGGGAGATGATAAACCCCAGGAAGGACAAAGAAGTGCGGTGAAACTCACACTTCTTGCCCTTCACAAACAGCCGGTTCTCCAACAACCGCTGCAGGACCTGACGTACATGCCGGACATGAGTCTCAGGATCCGGAGAAAAGATGAGTATATCGTCTAGATATACGAAGACGAATCGGTGCAGGAAATCCCGCAAGACATCATTAACTAATGCTTGGAACGTCGCGGGGGCATTTGTGAGGCCGAACGGCATGACCAGGTACTCAAAGTGACCTAATGGGGTGTTGAATGCCGTCTTCCATTCGTCTCCCTTCCGGATCCGAACCAGGTGATACGCATTTCTAAGGTCCAGCTTAGTAAAGATTTTGGCTCCATGCAGGGGGGTGAACACAGAATCTAATAATGGCAAAGGGTATCGGTTGCGAACCGTAATCTCATTCAGCCCCCTGTAATCAATACATGGACGAAGTCCGCCATCTTTCTTGCCCACAAAAAAGAAACCTGCCCCCATCGGGGAGGTGGAGTTCTGGATCAGCCCGGCAGCTAATGAGTTCCGGATGTAGGTCTCCACTGATTCGCGCTCAGGTCGTGAGAGGTTGTACAGCCTGCTGGACGGGAACTCAGCGCCTGGAACCAAATCAATGGCACAATCATACGGACGGTGCGGGGGAAGGGTGAGTGCCAGATCCTTGCTGAAGACGTCAGCAAGATCGTGGTACTCAACTGGCACTGCCGTCAGATTGGGAGGGACTTTGACCTCCTCCTTAGCCTGGGAACCGGGAGGAACCGAGGATCCTAAACACACCCGATGGCAGGTTTCGCTCCACTGAACCACCACCCCAGACGGCCAATCGATCCGGGGATTGTGCTTTAACATCCATGGGATGCCCAAAATCACGCAGGAGGTAGAAGGAGTTACAAAAAACTCAATCTCCTCCCGGTGGTTTCCAGACACCACCAGAGTTACTGGTGGTGTCTTGTGTGTGAGTAAAGGGAGGAGGGTGCCATCTAGTGCCCGCACCTGCAATGGCGTAGGAAGCACCACCAGAGGGAGCCCTACCTCCTTTGCCCATCTGCTGTCTAGCAGATTCCCTTCTGACCCCGTGTCCACCAGTGCTCGGGCTTGAAGGGTTAAATCCCCGCTCAGGATTGTGACTGGGAGTCGTGTGGCAATTTGTGTGTGTCTCACTTGAATGTCTTGACCCCCCCTTAGCCCAGTCTCTAAGGGCGAGTGTTGACGTTTTGGCCGTTTGGGGCAGTCTCTCTGTGTGTGCTCTGTTGAGCTGCAGAGAAAACACTCTCCACGGATCAGCCTCCCCATTTTGGCCCTGTGCGTCTCCCTAACAACGTCAACAGGGGGAACTGTTGCCCCACAAAGCGCTGCGGCTGTGGAGCGTGGGGAGGGCGGCCCCTTTTCGAACCCGGAAGGGAGAGGGGCGGCGCGTATCCGGTCACGTCCTTCGCCTCGCTCCCGACGGCGTTCCTCTAACCGATTGTCTAATCGTATAACGAGATCAATAAGCCCGTCTAAATCCCGCGGTTCGTCCTTAGCCACCAGGAGCTCCTTCAGGACCAACGACAGTCCGTTTACGAAGGCGGCGCGGAGGGCAGTGTTATTCCAGCCGGACCTCGCAGCCGCGATGCGGAAGTCGACTGCATAAGCAGCTGCGCTCCGGCGCCCCTGTCTCATTGACAGCAGCACGGCTGAAGCGGTCTCTCCTCTATTTGGGTGATCGAACACTGTTCTGAACTCCCTCACAAACCCATCATATGTCAGAAGGAGCCGTGAATTTTGCTCCCAAAGCGCTGTAGCCCAAGCGCGTGCCTTGCCGCGAAGCAGATTAATTACATAAGCTATCTTGCTAGAATCAGTCGCGTACATGACAGGACGTTGTGCGAAGACGAGCGAACACTGCATAAGGAAGTCCGCGCACGTCTCCACACAACCTCCGTACGGCTCTGGAGGGCTTATGTATGCTTCCGGGGAAGGTGGGAGGGGTCGTTGAACGACCAGTGGAACGTCACTGTTACGCACAGGGTCGACAGGAGGGAGAGCCGCAGCAGCGCCCTGAGGGCGCGCCTCCACCTGCGCGGCGAGAGCCTCCACCCTGCGGTTAAGGAGGATGTTCTGCTCGGTCATTAAATCCAACCGAGCCGTGAAAACGGTGAGGATCCGCTGCAACTCACCGATCATTCCTCCTGCGGGCGCCTGTGCGCCCTGTTCTTCCATTGGCCGTTCAACAGCCGGTTGACGCCCCTCGGGATCCATGACGTTGGCCGAGATATCCTGTTGGGAAAGTGTAGGAACACGGACCCACAACAGGGGGCGCAAATGAACGGACAATGGAATAGGTCAAATAACAACACTTTACTGTTGCGAACGTGCACAACAAATACAACGGATTACAATAATGGACAAAATTCAATTTACAAAGGTGTCGTGTGGGCAGGCTCGAAGATAGGAGACGCCTCTCCGAAGTAGAACCGGAACCACACGGTTTCCTCCACCACAGGACCCCGGGAATACTGGAGCCGCCAAGTCCCGAACTCCCAGGTGGCCACTGCCTCCGCGTGTCGGACCTGGTACTGCTGGCGAGGAACAAAGAACAGTTAAATGAGGGCGCGTTTGCACCCAGCAATCCACACGGCAAGAAAACTACCTCCACCTCTCGTTAGAAAAAAGAAACGGAATATCCAACTCACACAATCAACAGATATTCACAGTCAGCTGAGAAATTACCTTCCAGGTAGAACGATATCTCGGCAAAGAGGTGGAGACGTCGTCCTGCTGATATACTCCTGCCGATCAGATGATTGGTAACAGCTGTTGCAGGTGATGCGTGACAGCTGTCACCCTGGCTGCTCCTGTGAGGCGGCTGCGCCCTCTGGTGCCTGGAGCCCGCACTCCAGACAGGTCGCCCTCTGGTGGTGGGCCAGCAGTACCTCCTCTTCTGGCGGCCCACACAACACTTTTATCTCAAATGTACTTTCTGTCAAATTGTAGCTGAACTTTCAGGTCTTTTTAAGAAAATCCTCCTCTACACCACTTCATCAGAGAGCTGGACTTTATGTTTTAATTAATTTATATCAAGTTGTAGAGATTTGCTTTCAGTTTGAGTTAAGGAAGATAATTTTAGAAAAAAAATGTATTTGAAATGGAATAAATAAATTAAAATGTGTGAAATACCAATTGTTCCAAAGCTTTTGAGGGCAATTGAGAAACACTGATGAGCAACATCTTACATCTCATATATAGTGCAGCAGATAAGAGAATATTTAGAGTGGAATCCTGTAAATGGTGATACAAACATCAAATTTGGCACAAATAATCCATAGACATTAACACTTTTTAAAAAACTGATTGGTCACTTGAATTTTCAATAGGCAGCCAGGCAGGGGTCAAAATCAGAGGTGGGCAACTTGTTCCAGAAAGGGCTAAGAGGGTGCAGGTTTTCTTTGCGGCCACTGATGCCACCAGGTGATTTCACTGAATAACTGATTCCATCTGCTCAAAGTGATATTAATCAGTGTCTCTAACTTGCAGTTTCTAACAGTAACTAACAGTTTCTTCCTGTTAAAAGGGAGTTTTTCCTTCCCACTGTAGCCAAGTGCTTGCTCACAGGGGGTTGTTTTGACCGTTGGGGTTTTACATAATTATTGTATGGCCTTGCCTTACAATATAAAGCGCCTTGGGGCAACTGTTTGTTGTGATTTGGCGCTATATAAAAAAAATTGATTGATTGATTGATTGATTGACTAAAAAGCCAGCTGATTTCATTACAACAGCATACAGCCCGAGTGTGCTGCCACCAAGTGGTCAGTCAAGGAAGCACGAATTCTCGCCTTCGGATTGGTCACTTTGCCTGATGACATGGCGCCAACCTTGAGAATATTAGGAAAAAGCAATGGCTCTTATTTCTGATTTGTTTTGTTGAGAGACAGGTAAAAGTACTTACCAAGTGTGTCATTACCAAGTCTCACATTTCTTTGGCTCATTCGTGTTACAGGTCTCTTTGTTGCAGTGTTTCAAGCTACGATCCTACAGAGCCGCTGAACACCGAGCAAAAAACACAAACTCTAGAAAAACTCTAAGTGTTCACCCGTGCACATTATAACACACACTCATCTTCAACCACTTTGCCCAGTTAAAGGTGACCTGCATTGAAAAAAATGCAGTCAGATTTTTTGAACAAAAAATGACTTACATTTACATATGAGATCCTTCTGAATGTAGTAAAGTAAATCTGCAAGCCCAGATCTGTCATTCAATGGAGAAATCTTCATTTGAAAATGACAAATTTACAGCTAACATTTAGCCCTCCGCAAATTGTCCCTCTCATCATGGACACTGCCGAGACATCAGGGACAAGACCCTCTCCCAGCATGCATTGCGCCAATTGTAATTTATGGATTTAAGTCAGTTTGCATATGTACCGTTTTCTTGTCTTATACGGAAGGATCTACTTTTTTTTAAAACTTCATATTGTCTTGCGGCACGTTTGGTGAGTACACATTTCTTTTATTTGTGCCTGAAAATTATTTTGGGGGACTTTTTCATACGCCCGTTTGATTGAGTGATGTCACAATGAAAATCTACTGTCTTTCGCCTCCGGTACCATCGTGTGATATGGAGGCGAGACCCGCAAAGAATCCCAGTCATTAAAAATATATAAACCTCTCTCAGCGTCCATGGAGCAATGGGGCTCCGATTGCCGAGACGTGCGGTGCTGTGGATTTTGCTGCAAGAAGTCTGTCCTTGCAGCAACAGGTGTACCGGCCGCTTCGCATTAAAACAGCGAGCGTAGCAGAGGCAGAGAGCGGGAGAGGAAGAACGGCGCCCACTGTCGATGTCGTTGCTGATCTGAGCGCACAGATCTGTATCTCTCATTCATTGCGGCTTACTTTTGGATGTTGAAACCAGGACGTGTATAAGTAACATTACTAACAGATAAAATCAATTTCAGTGCGGGATCGGACTGAAGGCGGGAGCGCGTCGTCTTGTCCCTGACATCATGGAAATGATACGGCTGTACAAACTGTTTTCACAGAGGGCTAAATTTTAGCTGCAAATTTGTCATTTTTAAACGAAGATTTCTCCGTTGAATTACAAATTAGGGCTTACAGATTTACTTTACTGCATTCACAAGGGTCTTATAAATACATATCAGCTATTTCTTTCTGAAATCTGACCACATTTATTTCAATGCAGGTCTACTTTAAGGTTTGCGGGGGCTGGAGCCCTGCAGTCACCGAGCACGAGGCAGGGTTCACATACATAGATAGGGTGCACACAAACAAGGAGGGTGGCGGAGGCAGAAAGGTGGTCACAAATACAACCACAAAGGAAAGCAGAGGCCAACAGAGGACAAACAGGTGGTCAGGACCATGACTGTGTGGGCAACAGAGGCCAGTCTGTCAGTTAAATCTGTTCACATTACAGTGTTCTGGAGGTTTCTTGTGTGCAGCTGACACAACTCTGTATTTGTAGCATTTTATGTCAAACATTAAATGTGTTGAAAAGACAACTTTTTCCAGATTTCATCGAGCAGTGAAAAATTAATTTGGACAAATTTCACCCCAATAATCCATATCACCTCTGTTTAAAACTTCATCTGAACAAATTAGCCATTTGATGAAAGCAATTTGCATTTTTTGACATGTTGAGAATGTAGTTGCTTTTTTGCTGGTTTAAAAGTGGGTGGAGAGACATTCAGATGGATATCATTCAGTTTTCAACCAAAAATAAACATTGACATTAAGGCTTGTGCTCCCTGGGGTGTTTGACCAGACGCGTGCGTTTCATGACAGTCAAACTGCATGTCCTCTTATGCCAAACTGACACTGGAGCTTTTAGAAGCCCAGAATGAACCATCAGTCGCAGGAAAAGTATAAGACAAAGCTGATGTGCCTGATGTTCAGATTTGAACACACACACAAAAGTTTCTGATGAACTTCACAGACATTACGTGACAAAGAATTTATTTTGTGCTTTATAACAGCACTTTATAAAATGAACTTTATTTATACAAGCGACGCACAGCAGCGCGAATCTCGCTCATGGTACATGGAGTCCCAAACAGGAAGTGCCAAATTTTGAGTCCACCGTGAAACAGGAAATGTCAAATGTTGAACACTTCCTGGATTGACAGAAGAGATCTCGTGGAATCTTGTGGGAACTCAGTGGCAAGCTCACACTGAAACAGGAAGTGCTAAATTTTGAGTCCACAGTGAAACAAGAAATGTCAAATGTTGAACACTTCCTGGCATGGGTGGAGCTAGAGTGGAGGCAAGGGTTGTGCTGGACTCCCCTGAAATCTGATTGGACACAGATGATTGACATGTCATGACCAATGCAAAAAAAAAGAAGCTGCATTTTGGAATCTGTGACACATACTGACTGCTAGGTCCCTCCTGTCCAGTAGTTGGCCACCCATGTACATTATAACACACACACACACAGAGAAGTTCTGATCCACCTTATTAGAAGAAGAAAAACCTTTGACCCAGATTTGAACCCGAATACGTCATCTGAACCGTGGACTCCTAATGACACCAGAGTTATATCGGTGAGTAAATGCCACATATGAGGTCCAGGTTGTTAAAAGCAGCATTTCTCCTTTAATTTGGGTTGCATTATATATACGTGTTTCTCCAGTGATTTTAAACGAGCAGGCAGCTGTTGATTCATGAGATATAACATGAAGACACTCAGGCTGAAAGAAATACAGGTAATTTACTCCTCTGTTCTGTATAAAACCTGTGAAACCTCTTAATTTTGTTCTCTGAAGGATCTATTTTTAAATAATTTTCTAATCTAATTTAATCTAATCTAATAACCTTTCTAAGATCTAATTTTAATAAGCACTACAATCCCTTATCTATACAAAAACAAACAACTGAACATGGTATGAAACAAAACTACAATGGAGACTGAAACACAACCAGAATAAAATAAACCAAATTACAATAAAACTAGAATTAGCTGTGGAACACTTAAAGAAATAAACAGCAAATACGTTCAACAATACACTCAGACTCAACGTGAAATCCACAGAGCCTCCTAAATAAACCAAAGAGGAGGTACACAATGCAATCCAAAACCAGGAATGCACACTAGGGAGAGACAGAGGACAAGTACAGACACAGACATGAATCATGACTGTACCCCTCCCTCAAGGGTGGCACCAAACACCCAAGCACAGATAGGGTGCACACAAACAAGGAGGGTGGTGGGGGCAGGAAGGTGGTCACAAATGCGACCACAAAGGAAAGCAGAGGCCAACAGAGGACAAACAGGTGGTCAGGACGATGACTGTGTGGGCAACAGAGGGCAGTCAAACAAACAATGGACTAGCAGCAGAGACAACAGAGGTCACGCAGAACATCAGGTGTGTTGGTTTGCGGCCAACAGCAGACAAACAGGCCATCATGACATCAGAGGAATGATTGCGAGGGTGACATAGCATCAAGAAACTCCACAGAGGATTAACTGTGGAACAAACAGGATATACATTAACGGGCCGTTACATGGGTTACCTAGGGTAGAAAAACAACCATGAAACCATACCAACAATAACAGAGGAAACACAGAGGACCGGGAGGACAGCAGAACTGAGAACCCAAGACAGACACTGATGCAAGAGAAAGAAGATCAGGGTGACAGAAGGCAAACTGGACAACAGAAGAGTAACTATGAGGGTAGCCGGGACAGACAAACAATAAAGTTAGCAGGAAACCATACGACCAACCTGAAAAACACAAAACGTGGAAAATAAAGGAGCAAAATAAGAACTAGACTTACCACAGGCAACATAATTGTCCAAAAAGCACAGAAAGATGAGGCCCTCTGGTTCTGCACTGCCACAGAGCAGGAGATGAGTTGTACTGGGCTCCAACCACCTCTGGGACAGGAACCAGGACCACTGCATTCCTTTGAGTGGGCCCTGTTGCTCCATCATTCTCTTGAGGGAGTCTTGGAGAGTCAAGCTCAATCTCTGGTGGTGCTGGAGCCAAAGTGGGGGACACTGGGGCTCCACAAATGGGAGGACAGTCTCTGAGGGCTCTGGAACATCAGGAGTGGATTTAGGAGGCTCAGAGATTTGTGGAACTTCAGAAGAATGTTCTAGGAGTGCTATAATCTCAGGAGAGGGTTCTAGGTGCTCCGAAACATGAGTGTTGTGGGTTCTTTAGAAACTTAGAAGCAGAGTTAGGGGCTCATGAACCTCAGGAGAGGACTCTGGGTGCTCAGAGGCTTCAGTTTCATCCTGAGTAGGCTTGTATATGTTCATAGTTCCCACAGGGAATTCAAAACCGGTTTGCCACATATGTTCTGAGACCTTGGCTACAGTATAATTAAAAGGAGCAATGTTGAAGTGTCACTGTGAGACAAAGCACAAATCATTTGAGCAATCACAAAATGCATAATCGAAGAACCAAGTACGATTGACCCACTATAATCATGACCCCAACATTCCCTGCCCAAGTAACTGAAACTGCTCCATGTCTACAGGATGTCTATTTCCAGTCCTGGCCCAGAGTCCCATTTATTTGTCGCACAAAGATCTGTGACAACACTGGTGTCTGAGGTTGTATCCCTTATAGAGTGTACCTCTACAGAGAGGTACACTCTATAAGGTACACTCCCTGATATCCTGGAGAGCCACACACTGTGGTGCCTCTCCAGGATATCAGGGAGTTGCCTGATGGCCACTGACTCCCAAGGGGTTCATCCACTCTTTGGCATGCCTTGCTTTTCATCCTGGTGTGTGTCATGCCACCCTCTTGACCAGTGTAAACATTAGTGGAGGAGCTGGTTTAGATGTTGACCATCTGTCCATGCAGAAGATTTTACTGGGTTCCAGTGTTACCAGTAGAGGGATGAATGCTGACAGTGACCTGAGGCTACTGCAGTACTAGGTTACTTCAAAATATATGCCACAGAATCATCATATCAGACAGTATGATGTTTCAAGCCTCTGTTTGAGGAAATTTTCTCTTTGAACTTTAATTGAATTCCCCTGCCATACGATTTCGAAGTCTCTTCTTCCAGTCTAAGTCTAAAGGAACAAAAGCTGTCACCCAGATTTAAATAAACAATGCTTGCAGTGCCAGAAGCTCCAGTGCCAGTGATCCCTCGAGCTTTCCCTGCCCTCAGTTGTTTCATGGCTTTTGCAATATAACCGACATTTGGGGCTGTACAGTTGACTGGAGAATCAGCCACATCAACCTAGGTGTTGGAGATGTTCAGCAGAGGCATGTGTCAGAAGAGAACTGCCATCCCCAAGAGTGCAGTGGGACAAGGTCTGGGTTTGGAGGATGAAGGGCTTTGGTTCTTCTGTTGGTAGACCATGGCAGGAAGAATTTATACAGCACCAAATTCTTTTTGGAAAATAAAACTGAAAATAGCAGATGTACATGGATGTAGTAGGCGGAAATATCATGACCTGCAGTAATTTGAAAACCCTGGACAGAACAAAATCAGAGCATGTTTGTTTGTTTGTTTTGTTTGAAAAAAATATTTGTTATAATATCTGGTGGCTTCTTGTGGTGTAGACAGGGATTCTGCCAGCCGCCACTGGAACTGTATCTGTGCTCGTATGTTGCCTGTGTATGTCTTTGTATCTGCATGTGTATGTATGTGCAGCGCCATCACAGTGGGTGTCTCCATTTTACTTGCATCCCAAGCAAAAAGGAAGGAGCTGAAAGAATTTACTGACTTATGTCAGCTTGACTATGGATTTCATTTTCATGGTGCTGAGAAGATAAGAAATCATCTCGTGAAGACCAAACCAAATAAGCCATCAAACCCCTCATGTCAGGTTTTGGCCCTGATCCAGGTTTCAATTCCGTTTTTCCTCCTTTCTTTTCATCACGATCTGCCCCTGCTTTGTTTTATTAGTTGTTTATTTTCATCATGTGTTTATTCTGTGTTCCATTTTTGCTTTGCCATTTTTTTGTTACTTTCATACTTTGGCCATTGTTCAGTTCCATTCTAGTTTGTCCTGCCAGGTTGTGTTTTCATTGTTTATCATTTACCTATCATCTGTTTATTTTTGCTGCTCTCATTTCTGTTGTACTTTAATATCAGGTTTTGCTTTCTGTTAATTAGTAAGTTCCTGTTTATTTTTGCTTTAGTATTGATTTTCTATTTTCTGATCAGTCCTCACATAGTTTTTCTCTTGTACTTATTATATCATGGTTTGCTTTTAGTCCTCAAGTTCATGCCTGATTCTAAGTCATGAGTTCATCGTAGTATTCTATTCTGTTATTAGCTCTGTTCTCAGCTTGCCCTTATTCCCTTTTGATTAGGTTCACTCCACACTCTGCACCTGCCTTGTATCTTGTCCCTCACTTTGATTCAGTCTGTTTACTGTTTCCATTCACTCACACTCTTTGGCACCTGTTCTCGCGTCTTGGTATCTGGTATCACTCCACTTTGTGCACTCCCTTCCCCACTATCTTGCCCATGTAAACTCTTTGTCCACCAGCCACGCCCCTTTCTAGATTGTTCTCACGTGCACCTTAACACTTAACAACATATGTGACCTCTATTTAAACACCTCCCAGCCATCACTCCCCTGCCAGTTTGTCATCTTTGCACACATTCTAGCGTACTGTATTCTGTATTCCTGATTTGTACCTTGGCGTGTACCATGTTTTTTGCTCTGTTCTCCTTGACCACGCCTCTTGCCTCCTCTCTGATGACTGTTTGCTCGTGCCACTGAACCCTGCTCGTCCATGACTGCATATCTGCCTGACCCTGATTGTACCTCTGCTCCGCTGACTGATCACATGTGTAGTGTACCAGAGCCTGGAATAAAGACCATGATTTCTCTCACACCTACATGATTTCTCTCACACCTGCTCTGTGGGTCCAGCCGCTCTGGGTGTCGGGCATACGCCTGCCCTGACACCCCAGAAGAGTACTGGTTTGGAATGACCCGACAATCCATTGTCATTATTCATTATTTCATATTCATAAACATCACCAAATCACCTTAATTAATCTGTGTAGGTTGTTCATTAATATTTGTAATGACTTGCCGTTTTGACTTCAGTGTTTTGTACCTTTTTAAAGCTTGAAAACAGAATATGGAGCAGCAGCTGCCTCCAGAGACAACAAGGAGGAGTTTCAGCTTTTCATCTCTCCGTCTCAGAAGTAAGCCAGCTGTGTTTCTAAGTTTTTTTGACAAAAATAATTTCATTTGTCATTTATAACTCTGTCAAATATCAGCAGGCAGGCAGAACAGTTACGACGACAGTGGGGGATTTACGAGGCGGAGATGGCTGAGGTCCTTTTCATCAGTCCGAGAGACTCTGTGGAGAAAAGGTACATCATCCTTTAGGCCTATTAAGACTTTAAACTGCACAGTGAGCTGTATTATGTCAGATATTTTCCTCTCCGGGAACCATCACCTTATTGTGGTGGAGAGGCTTGTGTGCCCCTATGAACGTGAGAGCTGTGTTGTCTGGAGCCTTTGTGCTCCTGGTGGGGTCAGATGCACTGTCCCATGGGTGGCAGTGAAAGTTGAGGGCCTCGATGGACCAGACCCGAGTGGTAGAGGCTAGCCCTGGGGTGTGGAACATCACCTCGCTGTGGGGGAAGGAGCTTGTGTGGGAGGTGGAGCGCGTTAGATCTGGTGAGCCTCGCCTCCACACACAGCCTCGGCTCCGGAACCACTCTCTTTAATAGGGGTTGGACCTTATTCTTCTTTGGCCAGGGTGTGAGGCGCCGGACGGGCTGACTGATATACTTCAGACCAGCATCCCTTAAAAACAAATAAGCAGACATGTACAGGGCAACAAAAACAAAAAAAATCTTGAACTTCATGCCCTGCTTGAACCCACACACAAATCATGTGATGTAACAAGCACAGAAATCAGGGGGTAATCATAGGATGGGGGGGGGGGGGGGGGGGTTGTTGCTGCAATGCCAACACACACATGAAAATTTCAATTTTTTGTCACACACTGGTTACATAACTTTATACGCATAACTTTAAAGCATGAAAGACCAATTATTAAGTGATCTACATAACCCCAAACTGGTATCTTTGGTAGCTTTTGGACCCAAATATAATAGTTACCCAACAGATATAGAACATTGTGTCATGTACAGTGAGGAAAATAAGCATTTGAACACCCTGCAATTTAGCAAGTTCTCCCACTTAGAAATCATGGAGGGGTCTGAAATTTTCATCTTAGGTGCATGTCCACTGTGAGAAACAATATAAAAAAAAATCCAGAAATCACAATGTATAATTTTTTTTAATAATTAATTTGTATGTTACTGCTGCAAATACGTATTTGAACACCTGCCAACCAGCAAGAATTCTGGCTCTCACAGACCTGTTAATTTTTCTTTAAGAAGCCCTCTTAATCTGCACTCTTTACCTGTATTAATTGCACCTGTTTGAACTTGTTACCTGTATAAAAGACACCTGTTCACACACTCAGTCAATCACACTCCAACCTGTCCACCATAGCCAAGACCAAAGAGCTGTCTAAGGACACCAGGGACAAAACTGTAGACCTGCACAAGGCTAGGATGGACTACAGGACAACAGGCAAGCAGCTTGGTAGAAGACTGATTATTTATTAGAAAGTGGAAGAAACACAAGATGACTGTCAGTCTCCCTTGGTCTGGGATTCCATGCAAGATCTCACTTTGTGGGGTAAGGATGATTCTGAGAAAGCTCAGAACTACACAGGAGGACCTGGTCAATTATCTGAAGAGAGCTGGGACCACAGTCACAAAGATTACATTAGTAACACATGATGCTGTCATGGTTTAAAATCCTGCAGGGCAGCAAGGTCCCCCTGCTCAAGCCAGCACATGTCCAGACCCATTTGAAGGTCACCAGTGAACATCTGGATGATCCAGAGGAGGCATGGGAGAAGGTCATGTGATCAGATGAGACCAGAATAGAGCTTTTTGGAATCAACTCCACTTACCATGTTTAGAGGATGAGAACAACCCCAAGAAAATCATCCCAACCGTGAAGCATGGGGGTGGAAACATCATACTCTGGGGGTGCTCTTCTGCAAAAGGAGACAGGACGACTGCACCGTATTGAAGGGAGGATGGATGGGGTCATGTATTGTGAGATTTTGGCAAACAACCTCCTACCCTCAGTAAGAGCATTGAAGATGGGTCATGGCTGGGTCTTCAGCATGACAATGACCCCAAACACACAGCCAGGGCAACTAAGGAGGGGCTCCGTAAGAAGCATTTCAAGATCCTGGAGTGGCCTGGTCAGTCTCCAGACCTGAACTCAGTAGAAAATCTTTGGAGGGAACTGAAACTCCAAACCTGAAAGATCTAGAGAAGATCTGTATGGAGGAGTGGACCAAAATCCCTGCTGCAGTGTGTGAAAACTTGGTGAGAAACTACAGGAAACGTTTGACCTCTGTAATTGCAAACAAAGGCTACTGTACCAAATATTAACATTGATTTTCACAGGTGTTCAAATACTTATTTGCAGCAGTAACATACAAATAAATTATTAAAAAATCAGACATTGTGATTTCCAGATTTTTTTTTCCGATTATGTCTCTCACAGTGGACATGCACCTAAGATGAAAATTTCAGACCCCTCCATGAATTTTAAGTGGGAGAACCTGCAAAATCGCAGGGTGTTCAAATACTTATTTTCCTCACTGTAAGTCATATCAGACTTCTAGCAAAAATCTCAGTAAAATATCTATCTGACAATTACCCTAATAGGTAACTGTGTCAGTCAGTCAGTCAACAGGTACCCAAAAGGGTAAATGTCCATGTTACCTATTTGGCTGACAGCTACCCAAATGGGTGACTCATTTCCACAAACATTCAATATTTTTAACTTTCCTACTACTGGTGGTTGGCTCTCACTGCGGTATTGTATCACTTCCTGTTCCAGAGCACAGCGGTGTTTTGCTGTATCTGTTAGCTGTTTAATCTGCGCAGTTAGATTGATCTAGTTAACTAGATAACGATTTGTTTCACAGTGTAATCTTCACGCGCCTCAACTAAAGCACTCCCTCTGCTGAATCACCGCTAAATTATTTACACATTATTTACTTTGCGTGCTTTTAGGAATCCGCTAGCTTAGCGCAGCTACTAGCTCTTAGCCGGTTTAGCATGGCGGCTTCTCCTGTCTCTCCCGCACTTTTCTGCTCTGGGTGTGAAATGTTTAGTTATTCCTCGGCCTCCTTTAGCAGTAATGGTACTTGTAATAAGTGTAGCTTATTCGTAGCTTTGGAGGCCAGGCTGGGCGAATTGGAGACTCGGCTCCGCACCGTGGAAAATCCTACAGCTAGCCAGGCCCCCTGTAGTCGGTGCAGACCAAGGTAGCTTAGCCGCCGTTCGTTCCCTCCCGGCAGATCCCGAGCAGCCGGGAAAACAGGCCGACTGCGTGACTGTGAGGAGGAAGCATAGTCCTAAACAGAAGCCCCATGTACACCGCCAACCCGTTCACATCTCTAACCGTTTTTCCCCACTCGGCGACACACCCACCGAGGATCAAACTCTGGTTATTGGCGACTCTGTTTTGAGAAATGTGAAGTTAGCGACACCAGCAACCATAGTCAATTGTCTTCCGGGGGCCAGAGCAGGCGACATTGAAGGAAATTTGAAACTGCTGGCTAAGGCTAAGCGTAAATTTGGTAAGATTGTAATTCATGTCGGCAGTAATGACACCCGGTTACGCTAATCGGAGGTCACTAAAATTAACATTGAATCGATGTGTAACTTTGCAAAAACAATGTCGGACTCTGTAGTTTTCTCTGGGCCCCTCCCCAATCGGACCAGGAGTGACATGTTTAGCTGCATGTTCTCCTTGAATTGCTGGCTGTCTGAGTGCTGTCCAAAAAATAAGGTGGGCTTCATAGATAATTGGCAAAGCTTCTGGGGAAAACCTGGTCTTGTTAGGAGAGACGGCATCCATCCCACTTTGGATGGAGCAGCTCTCATTTCTAGAAATCTGGCCAATTTTCTTAAATCCTCCAAACCGTGACTATCCAGGGTTGGGACCAGGAAGCAGAGTTGTAGTCTTACACACCTTTCTGCAGCTTCTCTCCCCCTGCCATCCCCTCATTACCCCATCCCCGTAGACACGGTGCCTGCTCCCAGACCACCAACAACCAGTAAAAATCTATTTAAGCATAAAAATTCAAAAAGAAAAAATAATATAGCACCTTCAACTGCACCACAGACTAAAACAGTTAAATGTGGTCTATTAAACATTAAATCTCTCTCTTCTAAGTCCCTGTTAGTAAATGATATAATAATGGATCAACATATTGATTTATTCTGCCTTACAGAAACCTGGTTACAGCAGGATGAATATGTTAGTTTAAATGAGTCAACACCCCCGAGTCACACTAACTGCCAGAATGCTCGTAGCACAGGCCGAGGCAGAGGATTAGCAGCAATTTTCCACTCCAGCTTATTAATTAATCAAAAACCCAGACAGAGCTTTAATTCATTTGAAAGCTTGTCTCTTAGTCTTGTCCATCCAAATTGGAAGTCCCAAAAACCAGTTTTATTTGTTGTTATCTATCGTCCTCCTGGTCGTTACTGTGAGTTTCTCTGTGAATTTTCGGACCTTTTGTCTGACTTAGTGCTTAGCTCAGATAAGATAATTATAGTGGGCGATTTTAACATCCACACAGATGCTGAGAATGACAGCCTCAACACTGTATTTAATCTATTGTTAGACTTGATTGGCTTTGCTCAAAATGTAAATGAGTCCACCCACCACTTTAATCATACCTTAGATCTTGTTCTGACTTATGGTATGGAAATTGAAGACTTAACAGTATTCCCTGAAAACCCCCTTCTGTCTGATCATTTCTTAATAACATTTACATTTACTCTGATGGACTACCCAGTAGTGGGGAATAAGTTTCATTACAGTAGAAGTCTTTCAGAAAGCGCTGTAACTAGGTTTAAGGATATGATTCCTTCTTTATGTTCTCCAATGCCATATACCAACACAGGGCAGAGTAGCTACCTAAACTCTGTGAGTGAGATAGATTATCTCGTCAATAGTTTTATATCCCCATTGAGGACAACTTTGGATGCTGTAGCTCCTCTGAAAAAGAGAGCTTTAAATCAGAAATGCCTGACTCTGTGGTATAACTCACAAACTCGCAGCTTAAAGCAGATAACCCATAAGTTGGAGAGGAAATGGCGTCTCACTAATTTAGAAGATCTTCACTTAGCCTGGAAAAAGAGTCTGTTGCTCTATAAAAAAGCCCTCCGTAAAGCTAGGACATCTTACTACTCATCACTAATGGAAGAAAATAAGAACAACCCCAGGTTTCTTTTCAGCACTGTAGCCAGGCTGACAAAAAGTCAGAGCTCTATTGAGCCGAGTATTCCTTTAACTTTAACTAGTAATGCCTTCATGACTTTCTTTGCTACTAAAATTTTAACTATTAGAGAAAAAATTACTCATAACCATCCCAAAGACATATTGTTCTCTTTGGCTGCTTTCAGTGATGCCGGTATTTGGTTAGACTCTTTCTCTCCGATTGTTCTGAGTTATTTTCATTAGTTACTTCCTCCAAACCATCAACATGTCTATTAGACCCCATTCCTACCAGGCTGCTCAAGGAAGCCCTACGATTAATTAATGCTTCGATCTTAAATATGATCAATCTGTCTTTATTAGTTGGCTATGTACCACAGGCTTTTAAGGTGGCGGTAATTAAACCATTACTTAAAAAGCCATCACTTGACCCAGCTATCTTAGCTAATTATAGGCCAATCTCCAACCTTCCTTTTCTCTCAAAAATTCTTGAAAGGGTAGTTGTAAAACAGCTAACTGATCATCTGCAGAGGAATGGTCTATTTGAAGAGTTTCAGTCAGGGTTTAGAATTCATCATAGTACAGAAACAGCATTAGTGAAGGTTACAAATGATCTTCTTATGGCCTCAGACAGTGGACTCATCTCTGTACTTGTTCTGTTAGACCTCAGTGCTGCTTTTGATACTGTTGACCATAAAATTTTATTACAGAGATTAGAGCATGCCATAGGTATTAAAGGCACTGCGCTGCGGTGGTTTGAATCATATTTATCTAATAGATTACAATTTGTTCATGTAAATGGGGAATCTTCTTCACAGACTAAGGTTAATTATGGAGTTCCACAAGGTTCTGTGCTAGGACCAATTTTATTCACTTTATACATGCTTCCCTTAGGCAGTATTATTAGACAGCATTGCTTAAATTTTCATTGTTACGCAGATGATACCCAGCTTTATCTATCCATGAAGCCAGAGGACACACACCAATTAGCTAAACTGCAGGATTGTCTTACAGACATAAAGACATGGATGACCTCTAATTTCCTGCTTTTAAACTCAGATAAAACTGAAGTTATTGTACTTGGCCCCACAAATCTTAGAAACATGGTGTCTAACCAGATCCTTACTCTGGATGGCATTACCCTGACCTCTAGTAATAGTGTGAGAAATCTTGGAGTCATTTTTGATCAGGATATGTCATTCAATGCGCATATTAAACAAATATGTAGGACTGCTTTTTTGCATTTGCGCAATATCTCTAAAATTAGAAAGGTCTTGTCTCAGAGTCATGCTGAAAAACTAATTCATGCATTTATTTCCTCTAGGCTGGACTATTGTAATTCATTATTATCAGGTTGTCCTAAAAGTTCCCTGAAAAGCCTTCAGTTAATTCAAAATGCTGCAGCTAGAGTACTGACAGGGACTAGAAGGAGAGAGCATATCTCACCCATATTGGCCTCTCTTCATTGGCTTCGTGTTAATTCTAGAATAGAATTTAAAATTCTTCTTCTTACTTATAAGGTTTTGAATAATCAGGTCCCATCTTATCTTAGGGACCTCATAGTACCATATCACCCCAATAGAGCACTTCGCTCTCAGACTGCAGGCTTACTTGTAGTTCCTAGGGTTTGTAAGAGTAGAACGGGAGGCAGAGCCTTCAGCTTTCAGGCTCCTCTCCTGTGGAACCAGCTCCCACTTCAGATCAGGGAGACAGACACCCTCTCTACTTTTAAGATTAGGCTTAAAACTTTCCTTTTTGCTAAAGCTTATAGTTAGGGCTGGATCAGGTGACCCTGAACCATCCCTTAGTTATGCTGCTATAGACTTAGACTGCTGGGGGGTTCCCATGATGCACTGAGTGTTTCTTTCTCCTTTTGCTCTGTATGCACCACTCTGCATTTAATCATTAGTGATTGATCTCTGCTCCCCTCCACAGCATGTCTTTTTCCTGGTTCTCTCCCTCAGCCCCAACCAGTCCCAACAGAAGACTGCCCCTCCCTGAGCCTGGTTCTGCTGGAGGTTTCTTCCTGTTAAAAGGGAGTTTTTCCTTCCCACTGTCGCCAAGTGCTTGCTCACAGGGGGTCGTTTTGACCGTTGGGGTTTTTCTGTGATTATTGTATGGCCTTGCCTTACAATATAAAGCGCCTTGGGGCAACTGTTTGTTGTGATTTGGCGCTATATAAATGAAATTGATTTGATTTTGATTTGATTTCCATGTCATCTGTTTATAATTGATGTAATCTTTTTTTTTTAAGAAAAACTGTACAAAATGTTTAATTTAAAACTTAGATATAGAAAAAATAAACAAAATAGCGGTAATAGTTATTTTTAGTGACTTTTTAAAATGTTAATGTCTGTCTGAAACAGAAAAGCAAAGAATAATGTTCATTTTTGTTTGTAATATTCCACTCTTATGGATGAAAGAATAAAATATGTTGTATCCATTATGCACAGACATAGGAGGCAGGGGCATGGGGAGTAACTGTCCACCCCCCGGATTCAGGAAACTGCTAAAATCCAGGCAGATGGGTTGGGATATTTGGGAATTGGGGTGAGTAAAAAAAGTTCTGCCACCCATCTGCCCATCTTTTGTTGACTTGGATAGGCTGGAAAAAGCAAAAGACAGTCTTATTTTGTTCTGAGCCCATTCAGCTTTCAAAAAATAAAAAATAAAAAAAATATAAAAATTAAAATGTGCTTGGAAAATTTTGCAGAAAATAATTTTTTATTTATTTGATGAATCTTGCCATATTTGCTGCTGCCATTTCTGCTGCCAAGTTGGATAAAAGTAATGGAAGCTGCCAAAATCAGAATTCCCATGCTGAAAGACTGTGCCAATCATGATGGGATGATCTTCTGTCCTTTTACTATGCAGTGCTAGATGCTTGAACACGGTGACTGTCACATGCACATTTACTGGGATTAAATGTTTTGTCTGCACCAAAAATAGTTGTTTCTTCTCCATTGCAACACGTCTGCTTGATGGTCTTGATGATTTGATCATTGTACAGAATGACCATGTCTGCAAAGTTGAATTAATTCTCTCTCTCCTCTTGTATGTGTATTTTCTGACTTGCTGGACGTCTCGTGGTGCTTCAAATATGTTGTCAGAAGTCATGTCATTGTACACCCACTGCGGCTTGCGGTGTTTGACCATTTCACCCACTTTTAACCACGACTCCAGCTGGTTGGATATACTGTGCTATTCCAGTCTTTTGTGCGATGCCATGACGCTCTAATCCTGGATATTGCCCTTTGTTACGGTGGGCCTAAGAGGCCAAATGAACTGCAACTCAAGAAAACACCAGCAAACAGAAAAACGCTGCAAAAGCATGCCAAAAAAAAAAAAAGAAAAATTGGTGGCAGTGGTGGCCCCGTGTCCATCTGCAAACTGCCAATCAAGTTGACAGAAGAAGAAGAAGACAGTCATGTATCCAGCTGTGGAAGGTAAACAGTGGATTAAATTAAGGCAAAGACTCTTCACCCAACCGTTGGGCAGATAAATATAATGACTACGTTTACATGCAGCCAATAACCCTTTCATAACCGGAATATTAGCAATAACCCGGTTGTGCATGGCCATGTAAACACCCGCAAAAACCTGAATATGCTCATATTCTGGTTTTTAAAAACCTGAATATGACCCCTGGGTTGCTCCTTTTCTAACCTGAATATCAGGTCATATAAACGCACATCGGTATATCCCCATAGACAGGAACATTATTTTGTGCTCTGCGCATGTCCTATTCACAAGGAATCTTGGTCTTTTGAGTACGGCAACTACTTGTATGCGGCGCGCGCAACCCACCAGACACAATAGAAGCAGAGGTAAACAAGTATGGTGAAATCCAGACGCGGCAGCACAGCACCACACTTTTTGAGCGAGGAGGAAACTGAATACTTCATTAGTATCGTGAAAGACATGAATATAATGTCTTTTATTGATGGTAGAAAGAGGAAGAAGGAATATTGACCTGAATATTAACAGCATGTAAACGTAGTCATAGTCTTACCTTATTTGCCCAAGCGTGATCATGTATTTGACACGTTTTGTGCATCTAAACTATGTTTTTTATACAACTTTTTTAAGGCTCTATTGCAGAGTGGAAAGCGGCGTATGTTTGACACATTTAACAGCACCGTCTTTAATTACTGTGGAAAAAACACCACAATGGATGAAAGCAGATAAACTTCATAAGCATTTTGAACGGAAGCCTGTTAACGACGACGAAACAGTTTTTATGAACAAATTGCTGCTTGTTGCCTGTAAGATGGTGTTAGTTTGACACATTTCCCTATGATGAGCCAAACAGAACCGCTTTAGATCACAGCCCCTCTGCGGGCTGCGAACCCTACCGCAGCCTGTGAGAAAATATCCACCTCTTTTCCCCGCGTTGAAACCAGAAGTGAATTTACAAGCGTGCTTATTGGTTGGTTGTGGTTGGGGGTATATGCTCGCGTGTTTACTTTATTGAACCAACGGTTGGACGTAGAGCCACTCCGTTAAATTAAACGGAGGGTCTTTCAGTGATGTGAGGAGAACAAGATGCAGGTAATGTATGTGTTAATTGTATTATCCATATAATACTGTAGATATATTTAATACATACATAGCTAACTGTAGAGTTTGTTAAAAAAAACAAGCAAACATAGGGTAGTGTTAGCTATATGTTAGCATAGCTTTTTTAAGTACTGTGAGTAAAAGGTATTAATGTGTGACACAATGGGCCTCATGTATCAACGTTGCGTACGGCGATATTTGAGCGTATATGGGATGTACGCCAAAACGGCTGCGCTACTTGGCATTTATCAATGTGATCGTTGGCGTACGCTGCGCTGAAAATATACACCAGGTCGAGAGGTGGCGTAAATTATACACCAAAATGAACCAGCGCTGGAATGCACATAAAAATGAAGATGATCAACATGATAAAACAGTGCCATTATACAAATCAATGCATATATAACACTTTCCTGGTTATACTACATAATAATCAATACAAATCCCGCCTCTGCGGGATTGTTATGGAGCACGATCCACATGTCAAGAATTATTGACGTGAAAAGAGAATACAGTGGTCCCACGCTATAACGCGGTTCACCTGTCGTGGCCTCAGAGTCTCGCGGAGTATTTAGTCCAATTTTGCATGCCTTTTTTACAGTGTTCTGTGTTCTGCGTGTCTGTTTATAAGAATATTGTTGCCCAGAAGAGAAAAGAGCACCAACAACTACTCATAACTGTGTTTGTCACTCGGAAACAAACACCTGCAGCCAGATGTGAGTGGAAAAAGGTGCAGCGCCAGGACGCAGAGGCGCGATCTGTGAAATACTGGTCAGTCACTATTAATAATTTCTTATGTGTCCGACCTCATTCGTTGATCGTTAAAATTAATTTGTTAGTTCTAAATGCCATCATAATTATTTATAGGAAAACGTTCTATTTTTATTTCTCAAACAAATGTTTGGGCCTGAAAAGTTTGGTATTATTTTCCTACTAAGGTTTGAACTTTGAGAGTGTTTATACACGAGAGAAAAGTGAGAAAATGTTCATGCCTGATTGAGAAAAGTGTATAAACTGTGTAGTGAGGGGTTTTACAGCTTTGAAACGTCTATAATAATTGTAAAAAATAACGCTGCCTAACATCGCGGTTTCACGTATTACGGGCTATTTTTTAGAACGTAACTCCAGCGATTAATGAGGGACCACTGTAACACTTTATTGATTATATACTACAAAACAATACGACGGCCGCTTTTGACGCTCTATTGGCACACGTCGTGATTGGTGGAATTCTTTTTCATTGCCGTCTTTCCGGCTTCCGTGTCGTAAAATGAGGGTGTCTGAAGCAGAGTCTGAATATTTATGGGCGTGTTTATTATAATGATCGTTTCCACCTGCCGCATTTATCAAGATCACGTCAGGTGTACGCCAGAAATGGGCAGGTGTGCACTGCTTGATACATGTCACGGCGACTTTGGTGTATTTCAAGTTTACGCCGTAAATTTACGCCACAAGTGCGCAACATTGATACATGAGGCCCAATATCACTACTTTATTGACCTGAAAATGAAATCAAATGTGACATATTTGTCATTAAGTAACCACAAAGTGGATTACTTAAGTGCTCTTATAATTGTAAGTGTACTGTTTATCTTTTAATTTGTTATTTTGATGTCACAGGTGTTCCCTTTCCGTTTCTCCACCAGACAATGTCTTGTCCATATTGTGGAATCCAGCTGGTGGGACGGACATATTGGAAGTTTTTTGTGGCTCAGGTTTTGGCACCTTTGATAGAGAATGGTAAGAACTGGCCTTCCTTCCAGTTAAACATTCACCCCTCATCTTTACATGCCATTATCCATTGTCTTGGTTATGAGTGAGGTACACCAAAAATGTCAGTCGGTGCAGGTTTAATTAATTAATTTATTTTTATATCTGTGCCTTATTACTTATTTACTCCAACAACTAAAAATTAGGTAGGACACTTGTAAAAAAGTGACTTCTGAGTACTTATATACTGTCAGGATTTCAGAGCAGCTGAGCACAGCAGATGATAGGAGGCACAATGCAGACTCTCAAACAGGTAGTAGGATATCAAGGACTTTATGGTAGGCAGTGATCTGGTACACAAAGAAGCAGTCAGCGAGGTGAAAGTACAGGCAGGCGAAAGGCAATGGCATTGTAAAAAATTAACAGGCTAAGGTCGAGAGCACGGCAAACAGTAGTAAGTGGGCAGAGACAAAAACCAGGTCCAGGAAACAAGAATGGTCAGGCACAGTGAGGCAATAAAGTACAAACCAAGGAACACAGATCTAGAGCAGAAGAGCTGGCACGAAGACATGAAAATCAACGAACTAGCAATTTCAAACAGAACTCCCAGGGCTTAAATGCATGGTGAACAATTAGGCAGTGATGGAAAATAGGTGTGGTGAGCTGGCAGGAAGTGGGCGTGGACAAACAAAGATAAGAGACAAGGCAAGAGAGTAAAGTGAGAAATGGGAAACCAGAAGACAAACAAATGGGGCGTGGCCAACAGGAATAAGGAAGTGCTGGTGAAGGGCAAGAGAGTATAGTGATCTGAGGGTGTGACAGTAATACAGATGAAACTGGGTGTGAAACATGAGGAACAAAGATGAGGCAGAACTGATAGGGGAGTGCAGTGACATAACCAGAATCCATAAACAAACAATACTAAAATATCCAGACCGAAACAAACAAGAAACTCTAGACAGAATGGAATCTTAACATTAACAGAATAACAGGTGGAATCTAAACATGAACAGAATAACAGGTGGAATCTTAACATGAACAGAATAACAGGTGGAATCTAAACATGAACAGAATAACAGGTGGAATCTTAACATGAACAGAATAACAGGTGGAATCTAAACATGAACAGAATAACAGGTGGAATCTAAACATGAACAGAATAACAGGTGGAATCTAAACATGAACAGAATAACAGGTGACAAATGGCTAAAACTGAAAAGAAGGTAACAAGTAATTCAAAAACTAAAACTAGGACAGAGCTGATGAGTGGAAAAAGTACAAAACACAATGTGTGTCAGATAAAAACTGTGACCAAAGCAATCATGAACAAAATCAAAAACAGTAGATTAAAGACAAACAAAACTAGAATGGCACTAAATGTGTGGCTGATGTGTGAAGAACAGAAACAAGCTGTGAAAAAGCAAAATAAACAGATGATCAAAAACCAAGTGAAAGACATCAATATAGAAAGGCTGATGGAAAATAAAAGGTCAAGACCTGAACAGGGGCAAATCCTGACATATACAGTGCATTAGTGGATGAGCACGGATTTGTGTGCTCCTTTTACAGTGTCACATGGATATGTGTCTGTCAAATAGGAATGATCCATAGATCATTGCAAAATATTATGTGGAGTGTGCATCACGGATTGGTCAATTTACAACATGCCTTCGTGTGGACTGTGGCACAGAAAATGGCACAGTGACCATTCACTGTGGATTAAGATCAGAGCATAGAGATGAATTTGCAGGAGCCTGCAGTTATGTGTGGCACCTCAGCTACAAACCAACAGATCAAAAGTTGGTGGTCTTCCTTCAGAAAGTAACGGTACATGCCTTTTAAAGTAATTTCAGCAAATGTGAAATTTAATGCTGCTTTTCAGTCAGCCCTATTTCTAAAACATGTCTAAAGTTCTTACTTGTCAATAATGTAGTTTTTTTTTTTTTTTTTTTGAATGTCTGAATGTCAGATTACAGTCGCAACAAAAATTCTAGCAGCATCACGTTTCTCAAATGATGAACCACGTCTCAAAAAAATGTTGCAATAAGAACTGCTTTGGTATACCAGTGACATTTGTTTGTACTGAAACCACACATTCATAACGTATGAGATAAGACAACTCTGAAACATTCCTCAGAGGAGTGTTAATAGGAACTGTAAAAAATCTCTTTTCAAATTTTTAAGACATTATTGTATTTCAAAATACCTCTTTTAATTAGTAATTGAAGTCATCTTTAGCATTTAATAGGTCCTGGCATAATAAAAAAACAGAATGCAATGCTAAAGTATTGAACCTGTCCAATGTCTGTGTCCCAAGAACGTTACCTGTGAATCTGTAGACCCTGGTAGTAATAGGACTGGAGTTGTGCTGAGCACAGACAGATGGACAAATGGACGCAAAGTCTTTGCAATGCCTGATGGCCATATTTTGGCCTTGGGTAAAAATGACACATTGATCCACTTCAAATTTTGTATGTTTGTGTGCCTGTGTAGTACAATACTGACATCTAAATCCATTCGAACACCGTTAGAGGATCTAAAAACAAGAGGAGAAGGGACTCTTCAAATCTGAGACCTTGAAAAGTGAATTTAAGAATAGTGGTCCACAATTTAAATGAGCGGTGTAAGAAATTCAGTTATTGTTACTGGAAGTGCTTCATTTCAGATATTTTTTGAAAATTGTGTGGTACAAAATACTGAGGGTATACAAAATACTTTCAGTTATATGACCAAAGTGCTCACAGTTCAGGATTCTTCAGATGAATTTGGTTAATTGTTTTTAAGACAATAATTACATTTAACACATTTTGTGTATTTTGTCATTCCATCATTAGGACTCAGTTTCAGTGACCTGAGAGAGAGATGTCTTTTCACTGGCAGTCATGAGCATAAATGCCTTTTGCAGTATGTCTTCATGAATGTCCTGCAAAGAGTGTTTGACACCTCTGCAACAATCGCACCGTCAGACCTGTGCACCAGTCTTGTTGTCCATCTGGTAAACTAGAAGCCGTGTATCACCTTCCTCAGACTGTAGGTAATGTATTTAGTCTACATTTTAGGTCATAGTGTCTCCTAAAATGTTGCTCACACAATAGTGTACGAACAGAACACCTGCCCATGTTGCTGTCATTCCGCCTTGTGTTAGTTTATAAAAAGATTGAGGCCCAGACTTTTCCTCAACCTCATCACTAGACTTCATTTAACAGAATGGTATTAAGGTTGAACAATTTGCTCTCAGTTACTCACAGATGGTACTCCATGTACTGTTGTACTGTTTGCTGCATACAAACTAAAGCTGCTTTGTTATGGATAAGACGCGGATTGAGGAGCGGTCCAGTATCTGACTGAACCCAGCATGAAATAATCAGAAGCAGTTCCAAAAAGAAAACATTTATTTTTCTGCCTTTGTGCTATACATGAAATGCTAAATAATTTAAGTTCTGGTGAGGTGAAAAGGCGGCGCGCTCTCTCAGCGTCTCAACAGTCGGAGTCCGAACGTTCAGGACTCAGGAGTTCCGCCAACACCCCCCCCAGGTGACTTTCCCAGACTGTACTCTGCGAAGGAGGAACAGAGATGAGATTATTCAACACTTATTACTACGAAATATTGTTTAGAGGATAACTTATCAGCTACACGTTTAGGTCTGGTTTCAAACTTAGTTCAAAGAGGCTGCTGCTCACAGCTAGTGGAGGATCATTAATCCGCACGCCACTGCCGTGAGGAGCACGCCAAACAATTTCCACCAATAATTACTTATAGCTGCGTATAAACGCCAATTTACATTCACGGATAAACCTTTCAGAATATTCACCTCTGTCGTGTGCTGACAACGTTTGCCTCTCACCCTCGTCCTCCTTCACAGGCGCGATGTCAGACTCTGAAACGGCCCTCAGCGTCCCCACACGGTCGTCACAAGGTCGTATTCTCCGGCAGTCTTATCCAACTCACTGCTGGTTTAAATGTAGTTCTTCATCACTACATTGGTACCAGCTGGAAGTCCTCAGATCTGCACGTGAACATCACAGGTGTCGTGGATTGTCCTGATAGAGAGCCGCACGAGAATGCAACAGGTGCAGCCAATCATCGTAACAAAGGAGAGAGACTCTTCTGCAGCACATTTTCCTCAGAGAACAGCCCCAAATCACAACCCAACCTTGTCCAGCCAAACCCCCCCCCCCCAACACACAACAGTACCCCCCCGTCAACGGGAAGCCTCCTGGCGACCGCACAAACCAGACCCAAAAACAACCCCACACATCAAAGGCCAAAGCAGAAGGAGGGCAGAGATCACAGCAGGCAGCAGAGCCGGGAGATGCGGTAGAAAGGCTGGGTGGCATCAAAACAAAAAAAAAAAACATCCCGAAACAACCCCAAATACAAAAACAAAATACAAAAAAAAGGCCCCCAGCATCCACCCCAGAGAGTACCACAAACATACCCCAGGGAAGCACACTGGGGTAAACACAAAAGAAAAACAATACCCAACCCAACACCCCCCCCAGAGGACCGTCCCATCAAACCCTGGGGAGGAACAAAAAAACACACAAACCCAAAAACCCCAACACACTAGAACACAGGTCAAAGGAAAAAACAAACAACGCCCTCCCCTAACATGTGGAGCCCGACTTCCCCCAGGGAACCTCATCGTCAACCCCAGGAGCAACGACCACGGCAGGAGCCATCCAGGAATCCCCAGGCATACAAGGGAGCCTTAACGTCCCCCAGAGGACCGTCCCATCAAACCCCAGGAGACACCCCCACAACCCAGGAACCACACCCCAGCCCAACACGGCCGGTCGGCCCCACAGTCAACCTCCCCCCAGAGGGCCGTCCCATCAAACCCGGGGGGAAACAGGAGGAAACAAAAAAACCCCAAACCCCCAGGGATTTCCAAAAACCACCCCAGGAGCAAACAAAAACTACTGAAAGCCCCATTGACCTCCCCAGCACCCCGAAAGACCCTCCAGGTCCGCCAGGAAACACGTCGTGGCAATCGGCACAGGACTACTAAGCCGCAGAAGCCAATAGGAAAAACGCAACCCAGATCCACCCCCAAGGGCAGGAGAAAACCGGCAAGACGGCCGGTGTCGACCCCCCAACTATACTCCAGCCTACCGGGAGGGGTGGGCAGCGGAAAAGGCGTACGGCACTGATCGGCCCCACCGCTCTGACTGGAGTATATCCCCACTGCCCGACACCTCAGCAATGCCAATGGCGAACGGTCAGAGGCACGCTGAGGCTGGAGAGGAACCGGGAAACAACTAAATCTAAGAAAAGAGCCCTGGACCCCCCCAGATGCAGAGGTCCTCATGGGAATGCCCAGCAACCAACCTGCACCACCCCACAACACCAAAGACGAACGGCCAGAGGTGTGTGAGGCTGGGGTTACGGGACAGGGAAATAAAAAACAACAAAATAAAACGACCCATTCCGCTAACAAAAATTAAATAACTATAAATAATTTAAAAAAAAAACACACGCTTACCTGAGTCCAAACGAACTCCGACCAGCCAGCCTGTTCACCCCACCAGAACTACCTCAAGTGCTATACACAAAACCTGGTTTACAAAAACTCCCATTTATATCCCACAAAAATGTCCATAAAACACCTGGAGCCATGTTATGATGCTGTCTCCTGACGCTCGTTTGACCGGGGCAATATGGCTGTTCTGACCCTTCCAAGTTGCATTGGCTCATCCACTAGAGGAGCTAGAGGTCCCGTCGGAGGAGTCTCAGAGGAACGAAGAAGAGGCGGTCCGGACTTATGTCGGGGAAAACCCCGAGACAAAACACCCCGCTCGGACACTCGCCCTCTCTCTCGTCCATGCTCCTTAATCTGATTGTCTAGATGAATAACCAAGGATATTAACTCATCTAAATCCTTCGGTTCGTCACGGACAGCTAGCTCATCTTTCAGGGGAGTCATTCAACCCGTCTACAAACACCCCCCTCAAAACAGCAGCGTTCCAACCTGCCTGAGCTACAAGCTCCGTAACACGGGCGTCTGTCTGTTTAATTTGAATTGAAAGGTGCTGCACTTGCTACCAAATCATCTCCAGGTGCTTCATGGACTTTCTCCTGAAATAGAACTGCTTCTGCCGCTGGGTCCATACTGGTTTGGCCGGAGAATTCTGTTATGGATAAGACGCGGATTGAGGAGCGGTCCAGTATCTGACTGAACCCAGCATGAAATAATCAGAAGCAGTTGTGTGGGCCGCCAGAAGAGGAGGTACTGCTGGCCCAGCACCAGAGGGCGCCCTGCCTGAAGTGCGGGCTTCAGGCACGAGAGGGCGCTGCCGCCATGGACACAGCCGGGGGTGACAGCTGTCGCTCATTACCTCGTGACAGCTGTCACCCATCTACTCAACATCATCTCACTCCATAAAGACCAGACGTCATCTCCACCTCGTTGCCGAGATATCATACTTCATTGGAGGTAATATCCTCAGCCGTTTTGTAATTGCAATATTTGTATATTGTGAGTGTTTGCAGGAGTACCAGTTCCTCCGTCGGTGGAAGCTGTGAGAGCGCTGAAGGCACTCTTTTCCCCTGAGGAATCTACAGTACTCTGCAAGTTATTGAGTGAGAGGTGGAGGTGGCATTCCCACCGTTGTTGTTACTGGGTGTACACACACCCACACTTGACTGTCTTTGTTCTTCGCCAGCAGTACCAGATCCGACAGTCGGGGACGGTGATCACCTGGGAATTCGGGACTTGGCGGCTCCAGTATTCACCAGGTTCTGGGGCGGCGGAAATCGTGTGGTTCCGGCTCTTCTTAGGACAGACGTCTTCTATCCTCGAGCCTGCCCACACGTCACCTTTGTGTATTGACTGTTATGATATTCTGAGATTGTCTGTATGTTCGTTGTGCACATTCACAACATTAAATTGTTATATTTTGGCTCATCTATTGACCGTTCATTTGCGCCCCCTGTTGTGGGTCCGTGTCACTACACTTTCCCAACACCAGTTCCAAAACGAAAATATTTATTTTTCTCCCTTTGTGCTATACATGAAATGCTAAATAATTTAAGTTCTGGTGAGGTGAAAAGGCGGCGCGCTCTCTCAGCGTCTCAACAGTCGGAGTCCGAACGTTCAGGACTCAGGAGTTCCGCCAACACCCCCCCCCCCCCCCCCCCAGGTGACTTTCCCAGACTGTACTCTGCGAAGGAGGAATAGAGATGAGATTATTCAACACTTATTACTACGAAATATTGTTTAGAGGCAAACTTATCAGCTACACGTTTAGGTCTGGTTTCAAACTTAGTTCATTTTTGCTGTTTTGACCCCATAACTCCAGAACATTCCGTCATAGATAGTCCAAACTATACCTTTTTGGAATTGTTAATGTGATATAGATTTCAACATGATTGGAGCATTTTAAAGTTTGACCTCTGTGTAATTCTTCATTGATCCCTACCTGCCTACAGCTACCACCTTGGGATGGCTATCATACATTTTTGTGGAGGCCATGATACACTGAGGCTGGATTCTAAGTGTCGTTTTTTCCCCTTAAGGGGTACCGAAAACCTGCTTAGCCCATGGACTATAAAGGATGATTCCTGCTGATGTGACTGATTTTGTTCCTATTTCAGACTGACCTAAAGGTGCGGTGGAGCAGATTGTGGATTCCAAGTGTCTCAGGAAGTCCTGCACCAGTTTGATGACATTCTGCCAGCTCTATGTGGTGATGACAATCTCCGGGTCCATTTAATGAACTTGGAAAGAGAGTGAAATCCCTCGACTAGTTATCTGATCCACTGCAGTCAAAAATCATATAGCACTCAAAAATATGGCTGGACTTTAGAAGATAACAACTAGTGATTCTAACAGATTATCTGCTAGATGTTAATACTATTAGTTCTGACACAAATTCTCAAAAAAACAACTTTGAACAACCTTTGGGTACAAATTTTGTTACAGAAATATTATGTTTTGTTTTTAATTGTTTAACTACTGTAAACATTCACTGGGGAAGTTTTCTACCTGAAGAAATAAGAAGGCAATGTGTTGTACTATATAAAGAACTTTTTCCTTTTAATGACATAACATCAAACAGTTTGATCCAGATGGAGGTACAGATTTGTTTTACCGAGACAGGATTACAAAAACATTCTTTAAGATCAGTATTTTTGTGAACAGGCTTCAAATAGTAAGCATTTCTTTGCAAATGTACTCCTCAAAAATAAAAGTGCACTTTAATGAAAATAAAACTTTTTCTCTGTGCTGATTTTTTTCCAGTATAATTCTACGGCTGCATCTCAGTACATTAGAGTATTGAGGTATTTTCCCCCCTGCATTTTAAAAAGCTCATTTTCAAGATATTTGAAGAAATAAATATTTCAAGTCTTTTTAAAGTTTGCCAATTACGGTTAGTGTTTTTGAAATTACAAATCCTGATATTATAATTTACTGAGATGCACCTACTTTCATGTGCTGTTTAGAGACTTTCTTGAAATGTTTAATCACAAAATGCAGGATAAAATTTAACATGGAAGGGTTTATAAAGTAAACAATGTAAAAATGTAAACTTTTGAATAAAATTAGAAACACTGAGGTTGCAACTGTCTTATGAGCAAAACGATTTGGAATTTGGGGAAGTCCAAACCCAGGAGAGATCGGGATGCCATAATCCATGGCTTCTTGAAATTCCTCATAACTGTAATACTGGAATTCTGCATGAACATCTGCTACAGGGAAGTGTGAAGTGACCTCAAAAATAAGCTGTGGCTTTGGCTGAATTCCCGCTGGAGGAATTTTCCTCAGTCCAGTAGCAAACATAAGAATGTCTTTCAAAGATAGATTTCCATTTTTCTCTGGGGAGGTACATCCCCAATTCCAATGAAGCTGGGATGTTGTGTAAATGTAAATAAAAACAGAATACATCCATCCATCCATCCATCCATTTTCTTCCGCTTCATCCGAGGTGGGGTTCGGGGGGCCGCAGCTCAAGCAAAGCCGCCCAGACCTCCTGATCCACACACACCTCCCCCACCTCCTCCAGGAGAACCCCAAGGCGTTCCCACCCAGCTGCAAGACGTAGTCCCTCCAGCGTGTCCTGGGTCTTCCCCGGGGCCTCCTCATGATGGGACGTGCCTGGAACACCTCGCCAGTGAGGCATCCAGGGGGCATCCGAAAAAGATGCCCGAGCCACCTCAGCTGGATCCTTTCGATGTGGAGGAGCAATGGCTCGACTCCAAGCTCCTCCCGAGTGACCGAGCTCCTCACCCTATCTCTAAGGGAGCGCCTAGCCACCCTGCGGAAGAAACTCATCTCAGCCGCTTGTACTCTCGATCTTGTTCTTTCGGTCATGAGCCAAATCTCATGACCATAAGTGAGGGTTGGAACGTAGATCGATCGGTAAATTGAGAGCTTTGCCCCCCTGCTCAGCTCTGTCTTTACCACGACGGCCCGATACAGCAACCACATCACTGCAGATGTTGCACCGATCCGTCTGTCGATCTCCCTCTCTCGTGAACAAGACCCCGAGATACTTAAACTCCTCCACTTGAGGCAAGGACACTCCTGAAGAGGGCAAAGTACCTTTTTCCGGTCAAGAACCATGGCCTCAGATTTGGAGGTGCGGATTTTCATCCCGGACGCTTCACACTCGGCTGAAAACCACTCCAGTGCACGCTGAAGGTCCTGGTTTGATGAAGCCAACAGAACCATATCATCCGCAAACAGCAGAGACAAGATTCTGTGGTTCCCAAGCCGGACCCCCTCTACACCCCAGGCTGCACCTAGAAATTCTGTCCATAAACGTAAGGAACAGAACCGGTGACAAAGGGCAGCCCTGGCGGAGGCCAATGTGCACTGGAAACAGGCTAGACTTACTACTGGCAATGCGAACCAAGCTCCTGCTGCGGTCATCCAGGGACCGGATAGTCCTTAGCAAAGGACCCCAGACCCCGTACTCCCGGAGCACCCCCCACAGGGTGCCTCGAGGGACACGGTCGAACGCCTTCTCCAGTTCCATAAAACACTTGAACTGGTTGGACAAACTCCCATGAACCCTCAAGCTCCTTCTGAATCCGAGGTTCGACTATCGGCTGAATTCTCCTCTCCAGTACTCTGGAATAGACCTTACCAGGGAGGCTGAGGAGTGTGATCCACTGTAGCTGGAACACAACCTCCGGTCCCCCTTCTTAAACAGAGGGACCACCACCCCGGTCTGCCAATCCAGAGGCACTGTCCCCGACCGCCATGCAATATTGCAGAGACGTGTCAACCAAGACAGTCCCATAACATCCAGAGACTTAAGGTACTCCGGACAGATTTCATCCACCCTAGGAGCCTTGCCACCGAGGAGCTTTCTGACCACCTCGGTGACTTCGGCCTGGGTGATGGATGAGTCCGCCTCTGAGTCCCCAGTCTCTGCTTCCTCTTCGGAAGACATGACGATGGGATTGAGGAGATCCTCGAAGTATTCCTTCCGCCATCTGACAACATCCCCACTCAGGGTCAACAGCTCCCCACCTGCAATGTAGACAGTGTTGGTGGGGAGCTGCTTCTGCCTCCGGAGGCGTCAGACGGTTTGCCGGAATTTCTTTGAGGCTGACCGATAGTCCTCCTCCATGGCCTCCCCGAACTCCTCCCAGACCCGAGTTTTTGCCTCTGTGACCGTAAAGGCTGCAGTACGCTTGGCCTGTCAGTACCTGTCAGCTGAGTCACACCTGCCAACAAAGACAAGTAGGACTCCTTCTTCAGCTTGACGGCATCCCTTACTTCCGGTGTCCACCACCAGGTTCAGGGATTGCCGTCACGACAGGCACCAGAGACCCTGCGACCACAGCTACGATCGGCTGCATCGACAATAGAGGTGGAGAACATGGTCCACTCGGACTCCATGTCTCCAACCTCCCCCGGGATCTGGGAGAAGCTCTCCCAGAGGTGGGAGTTGAAGACCTCCCTGACAGAGGGTTCCGCCAGTCACTCCCAGCAGACCCTCACAATACGTTTGGGCCTGCCAGGTATGACCGGCTTCCTCCCCTCCCAGCGGATCCAACTCACCACCAGGTGGTGATTGGTTGACAGTTCAGTCCCTCTCTTCACCCGAGTGTCCGAGACACATGGCCGAAGGTCAGATGATACGACTACAAAGTCAATCATCGACCTCCGGCTCAGGGTGTCCTGGTGCCTCGTGCACTTATGGACACCCTTGTGCTTGAACATGGTGTTTGTGATGGACAAACTGTGACTAGCACAGAAGTCCAACAACTGAACACCACTCAGGTTCAGATCGGGGAGGCCGTGCCGCCCGATCACCCCCACTCCAGGTCTCACTGTCGCTGCCCATGTGGGCGTTGAAATCCCCCAGGAGAACAAAAACAAAATACAATGATTTGCACATCCTCTTCAAACTATATTCAATTGAATACACCACAAACACACATATTTAATGTTCAAACTGATAAACTTTTTCATTTTTATGCAAATATTTGCTCATTTTGAGATGGATGCCTGCAACACGTTTCAAAAAAGTTGGGACAGGGCAACAAAAACTGGGAAAGTTGATGAGTGCTCAAAGAACACCTAAGTGGAAACAGGTGAGTGTCATGATTGGGTATAAAAGGAGCATCCCCAAAAGACTCAGCCGTTCACATGCAAAGATGGGGTGAGGATCACCACTTTGTGAACAACTGTGTGAAAAAATAGCCCAACAGTTTAAGAACAATGTTTCTCAACGTTCAATTGCAAGGAATTTAGGGATTCTATCATCTACAATCCATAATATAATCAGAAGATTCAGAGAATCTGGAGAACTTTCTACACGTACGCGGCAATGCCGAAAACCAACACTGAATGCCTGTGAACTTCGATCCCTCAGGTGGCACTGCATTAAAAACCAACATCATTGTGTAAAGGATCTTACTGTGTGGGCTCACGGACACTTCAGAAAACCATTGTCAGTTAACACAGTTTGTCACTATATTTACAAGTGCAAGTTAAAACTCTACCATGCAAAGCGAAAGCCATACATCAACAATGCGGCTGCCTTCTCTGGTCCTGAGCTCATTTGAAATGGACAGACGTAAAGTGGAACTGTCGCCAAGTGCTTGCTCATAGGGGTCGTTTTGACCGTTGGGGTTTTTCTGTAATTATTGTATGGCTTTTGCCTTACAATATAAAGCGCCTTGGGGCAACTGTTTGTTGTGATTTGGCATTATATAAATAAAATTGATTTGATTCGGAAAAGTGTGCTGTGGTCTGATGAGTCCACAATTCAAAATTTTTTTGGAAATCATGGACGTCGTGTCCTCTGGACAAAAGAGGAAAAAGACCATAAAGATTGTTACCAGCGCAAAGTTCAAAAGCCAGCATCTGTGATAGTATGGGGGTGTGTTAGAGCCCATGGCATGGACAACTTACACATCTGTGATGGTATCTGTGATGGCACCTCCAAAGCTTCAACAATTAGTGTCTTCATTTCCTAAACACTTGTGTTGTTAGAAGGAAAGGTGATGTAACACAGTGGTAATCATACCACTGTCCCAGCTTTTTTGAAACGTGTTGCAGGCATCCATTTCAAAAAGAGCAAATATTTGCACAAAAACAATAAAGTTTATCAGTTTGAACATAAATATCTTGTCTTTGTGGTGTATTCAACTGAATATAGGTTGAAGAGGATTTGAAAATCATTGTATTCTGTTTTTATTTACATTTCACACAATGTCCCAACTTCATTGGAATTGGGGTTGTAAGGAAAAAAAAATAGTTTTTAATGAGAATAAAATGACAAAAATGTGCCCTTACACTTTGACATGATAAAAATGCTGATCTGTATATTTTGAACCAACTTTAATACCTTCCACATAAAGCAGTAGCTCCGTACTCTTGTTTCCTCTCGAGGCCTGGAGCTGCCAGGTGACTGAACTGCACATTGAAGATGTTCTCCACAGCATCAGCTGTCAGTCTGGTCTCACTGCAGCACATGGACAAGAAGAAGAGTGAAGGATGCTGTTCCAGGGTGTTGACAAAATCCAGCGTCACTAGACCCTCTCTGAATCTCGAAAACAGTGTCATTTTAAAAAAATAGATTAGTCAGTAGATGTTACTTTTCAAGGCTGTTTTCCCTGACCTACAGCAGAATCTAACGCTCAAGGAGTTACACAAAAGCTATTCTGTAAGGCTTAAACCAGCGTTGTTACTGAGCTACTCATCCTGCTATAAAACAGAAGACCCTCTGAAAAAGCTCTTACATTTAAAACATTTGTTGACTGGGAGGTGGAGTGGATCATGAAAACAAAAGGTCATTAGTAAACAAAAGTAAATAATGCTATAAAAAGATGTTAAATAAGCACAGAATAGTCAGAATGTTATAGCTCTGGATGGAAAGATAGTTTTTGTTGATGAAGTACCACTGAATGTAATCAGCTACAACATTCTTCTTATTCTCCAGTGTCCTCATGAATCGAGCTGGAGTGTTTTTCAGAACGCAGCCACAGCTCATTCAGGGATGTCGCATTCTTTAACTAGAATAAAGAAGAAAAACAAACAGCTATATATATATATATATATATATATATATATATATATGTATGTATGTTTGTATATATAAGCCATGCAGGATAGTGTCTGGGAACACCAGGAAAGACAACACACTAATACGGGGATTAGAGAGTTGGCCAGGTTACCTTGAATATAGCTGCAGGAAGCTCTGTCATCAGAGCACATAGAAGCAGCATGAAAGGCGAGGTCAAGGTCATGGAATGTCAGGCAGAGAATCTGGCTTCATGGCAAGGACATCGAAAAACCTAGAATCCAGCAGTGAATAAGCTGAAAGCCTGGGTTTAAGTAGCCTGCTGCTGATCGGCTGCTATGCATGTCAGGTGTGCGGATGAGCTGCTTATGCACATCAGGTGTGTTGCGATGATAAGCAGCAGGTGTTCCTTGGCTCTGAGTGCACCATCTGGGGGAAAAACTCACAAACTACACTCAAGGTTAAAAACAGACAGGACAGGGAGGCAGACAAAGCCAGACCATGACAATGCCTTTTCAGTGACCACATATGGCCTTAATGTTTTTCCAAAAAAAACATTTTTTTAATTAATGACTTGATTGACTAATTAATGACTGGAAATAGGTAGATATAAATGAGCATTAGATAATCATATTTTTTTATATTAGATTTTTTATTATTATTTTTATATTATAGTATAATAATATGTTAATAATATTATAACAATAATAATATAATAATATCATAATAATTAATTAATTAATTAAATATATAATATATTTATCTCATTGTTTTTTAATTTTAGATTTGTATTTTTCATATAGACACCCGTGAAGCAACATCACATCCAATGGTCTCAATGTATGAGGCCCGCCCCCAGTGGCTCCTTCCCCGACAGCCAACAAGGGGGGAAGCCCTGGGCGACATGTCTAGCTGCTGGCAGGAGCCCACAGACAAGCAAACAAAAATAAATAAAGGCCACATTACTAGTCCCACACTGAAGAAAGAAAAAGAAAGACAAATCAAAAGTTATGCAAACCGAGTGGAAACTTCTCTTCTCAGTGTCTTAAACTATCAACATTAGCCGTTGCATCTCAAAAAAAGGTCCATGTCCTAAGGCTTTAGATTCTTCCAAATAAAGTCAATCGCTACAGATGGGTCCTTGAATTGTTTTTCTTGGCCTGATTGGGTGATGCATAGAACCACAGTAAAGACGATCCCAAACTTGATCCGCTGACAGTTCCGCAGGAGCCGCTTAGCCTCCATGAACACTGCTCTCCTCTTAGCCAACCGCAGTGGTGTAGTCAGGGAAGATACTCACTTTCATGGAGGGTCAGTGAGGTTGTGTGGGCAACTTTACACAACACTATTTCTCTCTATCTTGAAAATAGTGAAATTTCACCACCATAACTCTTGGGGGTTCTCCATCGCTGGGTGGTGGTCGTTGGTCATGGTGGACCCGGTCCAAAGTCAGAGCAGAGTCAAAGCCCAGAAGCTCCTGAAGTATCGTAGCAATAGCATCTGTAGGTCGTTGGCTTCCGCTGTTCTCAATTCCCTCTTTTATCCCGATAATGCGAGTATTGCATCGGCGCTGCCATCCTTCCAAGTCGTCTAGTTTTAGCTGTAGCATAGCAACCTCCGACTTCAACTGGTAGACATCCCCCTCCATATTCATTGTCTTATCCAAGTACATGTTCAGTCTGTCTTCCATCCATCACCCGAGTTTCAATTAGACCATATCGTCCCGTGTAGAGTCTGTTTTAAATCATGCATGCACGTGTCTATATGAGATGTCGGCCATTGCCTCAGATACAAGTCCACTGCCTCGTCGCTCGAGACTCTAGCAGACAACGAGGATTTAGCGGCCTGGATCATTTTTGATCAGGATATGCCATTCAAAGCGCATATTAAACAAATATGTAGGACTGCTTTTTTGCATTTACGCAATATCTCTAAAATTAGAAAGGTCTTGTCTCAGAGTGATGCTGAAAAACTAATTCATGCATTCATTTCCTCTAGGCTGGACTATTGTAATTCATTATTATCAGGTTGTCCTAAAAGTTCCCTGAAAAGCCTTCAGTTAATTCAAAATGCTGCAGCTAGAGTACTGACAGGGACTAGAAGGAGAGAGCATATCACACCCATACTGGCCTCTCTTCATTGGCTTCCTGTTAATTCTAGAATAGAATTTAAAATTCTTCTTCTTAGGTTTTGAATAATCAGGTCCCATCTTATCTTAGGGACCTCATAGTACCATATCACCCCAATAGAGCGCTTCGCTCTCAGACTGCAGGCTTACTTGTAGTTCCTACGGTTTGTAAGAGTAGAATGGGAGGCAGAGCCTTCAGCTTTCAGGCTCCTCTCCTGTGGAATCAGCTCCCAATTCAGATCAGGGAGACAGACACCCTCTCTACTTTTAAGATTATGTTGGGAAGGTGTCGTGACACAGACCCACAACAGGGGGCATTAATGAACGGACAATGGATAAGCCAAAAGTAACAATTTAATGTTGTGAATCGCACAACGAAGTACAGACAATAACAATATTGCGGAATGTCAATCATACACAAGGTGGTGTGTGGCAGGCTCGAAGATAGAAGACGTCTGGTGATAGAAGAGCCGGAACCCACACAGCTTCCACCACCAACGGATCTGAAGAACACCGGAGCTGCCAAGCCCTGCGCCCCAGGTGGCCACTGTCTTCAGCAGTCAGACCCGGCACTGCTGGCAGAGAACAGAAACAGTTTTGATGAGTGTGAGTTCGCACACTCAGTAATCCCACAGTCTGTGTTCAGTAAGGAGGGAGCACCTCCACCTCCAATCACACACTCGTGCAGGTCCTGTCTAACCACTTATCTGGTTGGGGTGTGAAGCGAAGCCGTCGCTGATCACACCAAACGCCAATCCCACAGATAAGGCAAACACCGCAGGAAAACGGCTGCAAAAGAAGTTCAGACTATTACTCAATGTTTTGTTCAGCAGAGAAAATTACCTGTATGGTAGCTGATTTCTCGGCGGGGAGGTGGAGTTGCAGTCCAGCCTTTATGGTGGTGGTGATGTGATGTGGATGAGTGACAGCTGGTGCTGATAACGAGTGACAGCTGTCACTCCCGGTTGCTATGACGCCCTCTCGTGCTTGAAGCCCGCACTTCAAGCACAGCGCCATCTGGTGGTGGTGGGCCAGCAGTACCTCCTCTTCAGCGGCCCACACAACAGGACCCCCCCTCAACGGGCGCCTCCTGGCGCCCGACCAGGCTTGTCTGGGTGCCGCCGGTAGAAGTCGGCCAGGAGGGCCGGGCCAGGATGAAGCTCCTCTTCACCCAGGAGCGTTCCTCGGGGCCATACCCCTCCCAGTCCACCAGATACTGGAACCCCCGACCCTTACAACGGACGTCCAGGAGCCGACGCACGGTCCATGCCGGCTCCCCGTCGATGATCCGGGCAGGAGGCGGTGCGGGTCCAGGGGTGCAGAGTGGTGAGGTGTGGTAGGGCTTCACCCGTGACACATGAAAGACAGGATGGATCCGCAGTGAAGCTGGCAGCTATAGCTTCACTGCGGCCGGGCTGAGGACTTTGATGATGGGAAACGGTCCAATATACCTGTCCTTGAGTTTCTGAGAGTCCACTTGGAGTGGGATGTCCTTAGTCGACAACCACACCTCCTGCCCCGGGCTGGTATGCAGGGGCCGGAGAACGCCGGCGGTCTGCATGGGCCTTGGCCCTCGTCCGGGCCTTCAACAGGGCAGAACGGGCGGTCCGCCACACCCGGCGGCACCTCCTGAGGTGGGCCTGGACCGAGGGCACACCGACCTCTCCCTCCACAAGTGGAAACAATGGGGGCTGGTACCCCAAACACACCTCAAACGGGGAGAGGCCGGTGGCTGACGACACTTGGCTGTTGTGGGCGTACTCGATCCAGGCCAGATGGGTGCTCCAGGCCGTCGGGTGCGCAGAGGTAACACAATGGAAGGCCTGCTCCAGCTCCTGGTTGGCCCGCTCTGCCTGTCCGTTTGTCTGAGGGTGATACCCAGACGAGAGACTCACGGTGGCCCCCAGTTCGCTGCAGAAACTCCTCCAGACCTGAGAGGAGAACTGAGGGCCACGGTCTGAGACGATGTCCGCTGGTATCCCATGCAGACGCACGACGTGGTGGAACAGGAGGTCTGCTGTCTCCTGGGCCGTTGGGAGCTTCGGGAGGGCCACGAAGTGGGCCGCCTTGGAGAACCGGTCCACTATCGTGAGGATGGTGGTGTTGCCCTGGGACGGCGGGAGGCCCGTGACAAAGTCCAGGCCGATGTGGGACCAGGGGCGGTGAGGTACCGGTAGGGGCTGGAGGAGTCCTGAAGTCCTCTTATGGTCAGCCTTGCCCCTAGCACAGGTGGTACAGGCCTGGACGTAGTCCCGGACGTCGGCCTCCATAGACACCCACCAGAAGCGCTGCTGGACTACTGCCATGGTTCTGCGCACCCCGGGATGACAGGAGAGCTTGGAACCATGACAGAAGTCCAAAACCGCAGCTCTGGCCTCTGGTGGGACGTAGAGTTTGTCCTTCGGGCCGGTCCCCGGGTCAGGGCCTCCCGGACGGTCTTCTCCACGTCCCAGGTGAGAGTGGCCACGACAGTGGACTTGGGGATGATGGTCTCTATGGGGTCTGACAACTCGGCCTTGGCCTCCTCTTCATGCACCCGGGACAGGGCATCTGATCGTTGGTTCTTGGTCCTGGGGCGGTATGTAATCTGGAAGTCAAAGCGCCTGAAGAACAGTGACCAGCGAGCTTGCCTGGGGTTCAGCCGCTTGGCAGTCCGGATGTACTCCAGGTTCCGATGGTCCGTGAAAACCGTGAAGGGCACCGTCGCTCCCTCCAACAGGTGTCTCCACTCTTTAAGAGCCTCCTTCACTGCCAGGAGTTCCCGATTGCCGACGTCATAATTCCTCTCAGCCGGGGTCAACCTGCGGGAAAAATAGGCACAAGGGTGGAGAACCTTATCGGACTCCCCGTTCTGGGACAGCACGGCTCCTATCCCTGAGTCAGAGGCATCCACCTCCACTGTGAACTGGCGAGTAGGATCAGGTTGCACCAGAACTGGTGCAGACGAGAACCGGCGCTTCAACTCCCTAAACGCGGCTTCGCACCGATCCGACCAGGTGAAGGGGACCTTAGTGGAGGTCAGGGCTGTCAGGGGGCTAACTACCTGACTGTAGCCCTTAATGAACCTCCTGTAGAAATTCGCAAAGCCGAGGAACTGTTGCAGCTTCCTACGGCTTGTTGGTTGGGGCCAATCTCTCTCATCAGGGGCGACGTAGTTGGAGGAGATTATGAACCCCAGGAAGGACAAAGAAGAGCGGTGAAACTCGCACTTCTCGCCCTTCACAAATAGCCGGTTCTCCAACAACCGCTGTAGGACCTGACGTACATGCTTGACATGGGTCTCAGGATCCGGAGAAAAGATGAGTATATCGTCTAGATATACGAAGACAAACCGATGCAGGAAGTCCCGCAAGACGTCATTAACCAACGCTTGGAACATCGCGGGCGCATTGGTGAGGCCGAACGGCATGGCCAGGTACTCAAAGTGACCTAACGGGGTGTTAAAGGCCATCTTCCACTCGTCTCCCTCCCGGATCCGAACCAGGTGATAAGCATTCCTAAGATCCAATTTTGTGAAAATTTGGGCTCCATGCAAGGGCATGAACACTGAATCCAACAGAGGTAACGGGTATCGGTTGCGAACCGTGATCTCGTTCAGCCCTCTGTAATCAGTGCATGGACGGAGTCCGCCGTCCTTCTTGCCCACAAAAAACCAGCACCCATCGGGGAGGTGGAGTTCCGGATCAACCTGGCAGCTAACGAGTCCCGGATGTAGGTCTCCATTGATTCGCGTTCCGGACGTGAGAGGTTGTACAGCCTGCTGGACGGGTACTCGGCGCCCAGTATCAAATCAATGGCACAATCGTACGGACGGTGTGGGGGCAGCGTGAGTGCTAGATCCCTGCTGAAGACGTCAGCAAGGTCATGGTACTCGGCTGGCACCGCCGCCAGATTGGGGGGGACTAAAGCCTCCTCCTTAGCTGTCACACCGGGTGGAACCAAGGATCCTAAACACTCCCGGTGGCAGGTTTTGCTCCACTGAACCACAACCCCAGACGGCCAATCAATCCGGGGATTGTGTTTTAACACCCATGGAAAACCCAAAATCACTCGGGAGGTAGAAGGTGTTACATAAAACACAATCTCCTCCCTGTGATTCTCAGATACAACCAAAGTCACAGGCTGTGTCTGGTGTGTGATTAATGGAAGAAGGGTGCCATCTAGTGCCCGCACCGACAATGGTGACGGTAAGGCCACTAGAGGGAGCCTAACCTCCTTTGCCCATCTGCTGTCCAGCAGATTCCCCTCCGACCCCGTGTCCACCAGTGCTGGGGCGTGAAGGGTTAGATCCCCACTCAGGATCGTGACTGGGATACGTGCAGATTTTCGGGGTTTCCCCGCGTGGGTATTGTGATCCACCCTTAGCCCAGTCTCTAAGGACGAGTGCTGCTGTTTTGACCGTTTGGGGCATTCTCTCTGTGTGTGCTCGGTTGAGCTGCAGAGAAAACACTCTCCACGGATCAGCCTCCTTTGTCTCTGATCTGATCGCTTTTTGGCCCTGCTCGTTTCCATAGCAACGTCAGCAGGGGGAGCTGTTGTCACGTGGAGAGCCCTGGCTGTGGAGCGTGGGGAAGTCGGCTCCCTTTCGGACCCGGGAGGAAGAGGGACGGCTTGTGCCTGACCACGCCCTTCGTCTCGCTCCCGTCGGTGTTCTGTTAATCGGTTGTCTAACCGTATAGCCAGGTCGATAAGCCCGTCTAAATCCCGCGGCTCGTCCTTCGCCACCAGGTGCTCCTTAAGGACCAGAGACAGTCCGTTTACAAAGGCGGCGCGGAGCGCAACAGCATTCCAGCTGGCTCGCGCTGCCGCGATTTCGGAACTCGACTGCATACTTCGCTGCGCTCCAACACCCCTGTCTTATCGACAGCAGCACGCTTGAAGCGGTCTCGCCTCTATGAGGGTGGTCGAACACCTGTCGGAACTCCCTCACGAACTCAGTGTAAATCGTTAGGAGCCGTGAATTCTGCTCCCAGAGCGCCGTAGCCCAGGCGCGTGCCTCTTCTTGAAGCAAATTTATAACGTAAGCCACCCGGCTAGCGTCTGACGCGTACATGACGGGATGCTGTGAAAAGACAAGCGAGCACTGCATCAAGAAGTCCGCGCACGTCTCCACACAGCCTCCGTACGGCTCCGGAGGGCTTATGTATGCTTCCGGGGGAGGTGGGGGGGTTCGTTGAACGACCAGTGGAATGTCTGTCTCTGGCATTCGGTCAGCAGGAGGAGGTGCTGCAGCAGCGCCCTGAGCATGCGCTTCCACCTGGGCGGTGAGAGCCTCCATCCTTCGATTGAGAACAATGCTCTGCTCGGTAACTAAGTCCAACCGAGCAGTAAAGGTGGTTAAGATGTGCTGCAGCACACCTAACACGCCTCCTGCTGGCGCCTGTGCACCTCGCTCTTCCATTGGCTGTTCAAGTGATGGTTGACGCCCCTCGGGATCCATGACGCTGGCCAAGAAATCCTGTTGGGAAGGTGTCCTGTTAATTCTAGAATAGAATTTAAAATTCTTCTTCTTACTTATAAGGTTTTGAATAATCAGATCCCATCTTATCTTAGGGACCTCATAGTACCATATTACCCCAATAGAGCGCTTCGCTCTCAGACTGCAGGCTTACTTGTAGTTCCTAGGGTTTGTAAGAGTAGAATGGGAGGCAGAGCCTTCAGCTTTCAGGCTCCTCTCCTGTGGAACCAGCTCCCAATTCAGATCAGGGAGACAGACACCCTCTCTACTTTTAAGATTATGTTGGGAAGGTGTCGTGACACGGACCCACAACAGGGGGCGTTAATGAACGGACAATGGATAAGCCAAAAGTAACAATTTAATGTTGTGAAGCGCACAACGAAGTACAGACAATAACAATATTGCGGAATGTCAATCATACACAAGGTGGCGTGTAGCAGGCTCGAAGATAGAAGACGTCTGGTGATAGAAGAGCCGGAACCCACAAAGGTTCCACCACCAACGGATCTGAAGAACACCGGAGCCGCCAAGCCCTGCGCCCCAGGTGGCCACTGTCTTCAGCAGTCAGACCCGGTACTGCTGGCAGAGAACAGAAACAGTTTTGATGAGTATGAGTTCGCACACTCAGTAATCCCACAGTCTGTGTTCAGTAAGGAGGGAGCACCTCCGCCTCCAATCACACACTCGTGCAGCTCCTGTCTAACCACTTATCTGGTTGGGGTGTGAAGCGAAGCCGTCGCTGATCACACCAAACGCCAATCCCACAGATAAGGCAAACACCGCAGGAAAACGGCTGCAAAAGAAGTTCAGACTATTACTCAATGTTTTGTTCAGCAGAGAAAATTACCTGTATGGTAGCTGATTTCTCGGCGGGGAGGTGGAGTTGCAGTCCGGCCTTTATGGTGGTGGTGATGTGATGTGGATGAGTGACAGCTGGTACTGATGACGAGTGACAGCTGTCACTCCCGGTTGCTATGACGCCGTGCTTGAAGCCCGCACTTCAAGCAGGGCGCCATCTGGTGGTGGTGGGCCAGCAGTACCTCCTCTTCAGCGGCCCACACAACAGATTAGGCTTAAAACGTTCCTTTTTGCTAAAGCTTATAGTTAGGGCTGGATCAGGTGACCCTGAACCATCCCTTAGTTATGCTGCTATAGACTTAGACTGCTGGGGGGTTCCCACAATGCACTGAGTGTTTCTTTCTCTTTTTGCTCTGTATGCACCACTCTGCATTTAATCATTAGTGATTGATCTCTGCTCCCCTCCACAGCATGTCTTTTTCCTGGTTCTCTCCCTCAGCCCCAACCAGTCCCAGCAGAAGACTGCCCCTCCCTGAGCCTGGTTCTGCTGGAGGTTTCTTCCTGTTAAAAGGGAGTTTTTCCTTCCCACCTGTCGCCAAGTGCTTGCTCATAGGGGGTCGTTTTGACCGTTGGGGTTTTTACGTAATTATTGTATGGCCTTGCCTTACAATATAAAGCGCCTTGGGGCAAGTGTTTGTTGTGATTTGGCGCTATATAAATGAAATTGATTGATTGGTCTTTACCGGATTTATTTTTGCTTATAGCAGCTTCTGATCTGTCGTAACTGGCATGCAAAGTTGAAAACCAAAGGGTTTGAAGGATCCGTGTTCTGTGAGTTGTGTTGTGTGGGCCGCCAGAAGAGGAGGTACTGCTGGCCCACCACCAGAGGGCGCCCTGCCTGAAGTGCGGGCTTCAGGGCACGAGAGGGCGCTGCCACCACGGACACAGCCGGGAGTGACAGCTGTTACTCATTATGTCCTGACAGCTGTCACTCATTCTTCATCATCCCACTCCATAAAACCCAGACGTCATCTCCACCTCATCGCCGAGATATCGTACTTCTATGGAGGTAATATCCTCAGCCGTTTGTGTTGCAATATATCTGTATATTGTGAGTGTTTGCAGGAGTACCAGTCCCTCTTTCTGTGGAAGCTGAGTGAGTGCAGGACGGCACTCTTTTCCCCTGAGGAATGTGGATTGACTGTAATCACATTCTGAGATTGTCTGTGTATTCGTTGTTCACAACATTAAATTGTTACTTTTTGGCTCATCTATTGACCGTTCATTTGCGCCCCCTGTTGTGGGTTCGTGTCACTACACTTTCACAACAAGTTGGTCAGATCTGTTTGGGGTTGACTGAAAAAAAGTTAAATATTTGTCACCCTGGTCAGGAGCTCCCCAAAAAGACGTCTCTACATTTAACAGACAAAAGGAAATCCTTTTGTTTCGTCATTTCCCATACAGACCGTCAAGACATCAGGCATCAATTACACATCATTACCAGCAACATGATTGTCTTACATATAATCAGTACAGTCATTGTTCTTATAATGTGCTCTCTCATTATTTGATCGTTACACATTTTCATCAATTTATATACATTTGTACATTTAATTGCTTCCGCTGCTGTGTGAGTGCGATGTGGTATCACAGTACAAGTGTGCACGAAACTGTCACCATACGATCGTCTGTACCTGGCTGTCTGACCGTCTGTCCCTCCTGACAATGGCTGGAATTTTTCAAGGTTTGCCAATTCAGGGGGTTTTTCTGACGATTTCGGTCGATTTCGGTCTCACTTGCCCAACTATGTGTTATGTGTGAATGGGCCATTATGACGGATTTCAACAAATACTTGTAAGACGGAGTGACCAAGTGACTGTCGTTCATGAAAGCCATGTGTTTTGGACTCTCAATGTCATACTTTCACCTGTTGTCTATTACTTCCAGGCCTGTCAAAAGGCACAAGTGAAGGTGATGGCTTCCCCATACAATACTAGTGACATTGCTTTGTAAAAGCAGTTGCCATCTCCTGTCACACTTCGTGGCGAAAACTTGTCAAACGTGCAAAGTTGATAAATTTTCAGGATGTCAACACACACTCTGTCTTCAACACCAGGGGCCACCTTGTGGTTCACAGGGTGTGGTAAGCAAACCATATACAGCGCTAGTAGCTCCCTCGTACTTGCACTCACAGGAATATTTAACCCTAACTTTTAAGATTTATGTAATTTTATTACATGACAAGTTCCCATTTACTTTTTTTTTAGATAATTTTAATACAAACCTACCAAATAAACCTTACATGATGCATATTCATTACTGTAATAAATCATATTCATTTGAAATGCATAATCCTCAGCTTTATGTATTTAGCATTAATAAAATATAATTACTCTAAAACAATAATAATGACAGAATTTATTTAAAATACATAAAGTATATTGTTTGAATTGCATAATAATGTTACCTATCCCATTTATCTTGTATAGGTAACATAATTATTATGCAATTATTATTGGTTAAAATTCTGAAAGGAACCCCCTTTACCTTGTAAAATCCAGATCTCAGATCAATCTGTCAACACAAAATTCTCAAGCCTCTAACATAACAGGTGATTTAACAGGTTTTGAAAGATTTGAATTTGCAATGTTTGATCTTCACTTTTCTTAGTGGGACAGAAACCTTTCAATAACAAACTTACCATGCCATTGTAAAAATAACCTTGAAAAATTCATTTTTGAATTTCTCTGATGCGTGGCAACCTTGCTGGACTGCCTTGCCAAAATTCCCTGACTAATTTCAAAATTTTCTAAACTGGAATTTCAGATTTTCTCCCTGACTTTTCCCTGACTAGTCAGAACACTGTCAACACTTTCCTGAACAGATTTCCATGTCATATTTAAAAGTACCGTGACCAGACCCTGTTGTTAAAATATAATTTTAACTGAGGTCTTCATCACTCACTCGCTCATCTTCAACCGCTTATCTGGGATGGAGTCGTGGGGGCAATGTCTCCAGCAGGGGGCCCCAGACTTCCCTTTCCTGGGCCACATTGACCACCTCTGACTGGGAGATCCCGAGGCATTCCCAGTCCAGTGTGGAGATATAATCTCTCCACCTAGTCCCGGGTCTTCCCTGTGGTCTCCTCCCAGCTAGATGTGCCTGGAACACCTCCCTCGGGAGGCCCCCAGGGGGCATCCTTACCAAATGCCCAAACAACCTCAGCTGGCTCCTTTCAACGTGAAGGAGCAGTGGCTCTACTCCGAGCTCCCCACAGATGACAGAGCTTCTCACCCTATCTCTAAGGGAGACACCAGCCACCCTCCTGAGGAAGACTATATCAGCTGCTTGTATCCGTGATCTACTTCTTTCGGTCATGACCCAACCCTCATGTCCATAGGTTAAGAGTAGGAGTGAAGATTGACCAGTAGATTGAGAGCGTCACGTTTTTGGCTGAGCTCCCTTTTTGTCTCAACATTACAGTAATGTGAATGCAAGTTGGGTTGGACCCATGCCGACAGCTGGCTTAGAGTGCTAACCCAAGTCAAACAAACTGGACTTAGCGGGCATCCAGGCTATGACGTGTCTATGAGACAAATATGTTGAAGTGGATCAGGGAAAAACTACATCAGGGTGTGTCTGTGTCTGTTGCCCAGCATGTCCTCCTGTATTTAAAGCTGCGGCATGCATGTGTTGTCGCAGACATGTCCTCCTTCCTCTTTGACAAAAAGCACCACGATTCAGCACCAGCGACAGCTCCAACGGCAAGAGAAGAGTCTTATCCATTTGAGCCACATACACACAGCCATCACACCCCAATGTCAGCACCATTGTGCATGTGTATGTATCAGTGCCTTTTGCAAAAGAGTTTTATATATGTCACTGCAAACCCCCCCCCCCCCCCCCCATAGTCCCTCACTATATTGTTGAGGGGGCTGCAAGAGAGACTGTCAGCAACTCCTAAACCTAGCAACTCCTAGCTTGGATTACGCTCCAGCCCTCGTTCTGCTCAGAGTTAACACAAACATCCTACACACCAGGTTCTGACATGTCCTTTTGTATTCTCAATTTTAGAGACCATACAACAAGAAGATGGCCTGAACCAGATCAGTACAGGTATGTGTATGGCAGCATGGCACTCACACTCACACTGCTAACTTCACGTCTGGAGTCAGTTTTATGTTTGAAATCCCTCCATTTTCACATCAGTTAAATCCACTATCAACCATCACTTTGTACAATAATATTAAAACCATCTGCGCACTTATAGGCTTTGAGCCAACCATAGAAATGTTTAGAATTTAAGCCTTTATGCCCTCTGGACCTATGTCTTTATGAAACTGTCATTTGTGGACATTATTCAGTAGCGATAGGTCACAGTTTGCCTGCTCATCTACCTTTAACTTGATTGAGGTCACCTTGAGTCAGGTCAGGTTGGGTAAAGGTGCTGTCGTCATTGTGACAGAGGTCAGAATAGAATAGAATGGAATGGAGTCTTTATTCTCAATGTACATACAGTGAAACTCGTCCTTTGCATTTAACCATCCTAATTACAGTTATACACAATCCAACAACTAGGAGAAGTGGGCAGCCACAGTCCAGCACCCGGGGACCAACTCCAGATGTAGAGACGCTGCCTTGGTCAGAGGCAGAGAAAGGAGCAGACCCTAAATAAGAATTTTTTTTTATTATTATTGTGGGAGGAAACCCACACAGACACGGGGAGAACGTGCAAACTTCACACAGAAAGAGCAGGCAGCGATCCCACGACCTTCTTGCTGTGAGGCACCAGTGCTAACCACTAAGTCACCGTGTCAGCTGATCCAGAATGGTCTGACTGATCAAGATGTTGAAATGTAATATTTAATTAAAATAGTGTCTCCTTGATCTTGGTTTTACATCGTGATGTTGTATCCCTGAAGTAGTTTTGATGTAATCCTTAAATGTCTACAAAGTGAAATCCTGATCCAGAATCCGACTCTGGATCCAGATCAAAATTTAATGAAGTCTTTCAAGGCCTAACACCAATGTGTGGTGAAAATTTATTGAAATAACGTTAATAAAGTGAAGCGTACAGATTGAAATCCTGATCCAGATCACCTCCAAAATTCAGTGGAGCCTTGCATGGCCTAATATCTATCTGTGGTGCAAATTTGGTGAGAATCCATCAAGTAGTTTTGATGTAAACCTTAAAAGCCTATATAAAGACCTGGATCCAGATCACCTCCAAAATTGAATGGAGTCTTCCTTGGTCTGATATCTATCTGTGGTGATTTTCACAAGTGTTCAAATACGTATTTGCAGCAGTAACATACAAATAAATTATTAAAAAAATCATACATTGTGATTTCTGGATTTTTTTTTTTATTATTATTTTTTAGATTATGTCTCTCACAGTGGACATGCACCTAAAATGAAAATTTCAGACCTCTCCATGATTTGTAAGTGGGAGAACTTGCAAAATTGCAGGGTGTTCAAATTCCTCACTGTATATATACATTGTATGAGACCTGCGTTCACGTTTTGGGAGATACTTTTTCAGTGTTCACGTTTTGCAATTACAGTGGCTTGCAAAAGTATTCAGCTCCTTGGTATTTCAGGCATTTTAATTCATTTACTCCATTTTAAATATAAAAAGTAAATAAGGCAAGGAGGAAAAAGAGGAGGATTTTCTTAAAAAGAAGAGCTGAAAGTTCAGCTACAATTTGCCAGAAGGTACATTTTGGTGTAGAAAATCCTTCCCTGCTCCACTTCATCATGAAGCTGTATAACTGGTGATACAAAATGCAAAACACACACTATGCACAATTTCTCCAATCACAGCCACAGAAGCCTCTTCTGGGTTGTCTGGGTGTCTTGGTGGCTTTCCTCACTCTTCTGCTTCTTGCACAATCACTCAGTTTTTGAGAACTGTCTACTTCATACAGATTTATCATAGAGTGCCAAACTGTCTGCATTCCTTCATAACTGATGTAAATACGAGGTCTGTGAGAAAAGTAACGGACCTTTTTATTTTTTTCAAAAACTATATGGATTTGAATCACGTGCGATTACATCAGACAAGCTTGAACCCTCGTGGGCAGGCTTTGAGTTAGGAGTGGTCCACCCCTCCTGTCGGAATCCCTTTGTCTGACAACTTCCTGAGAGACTGGCGCTTTGCTTTATCAAAATTTTTTCAGAACCTGTGAGACACATCGAAGTGGACACCATTCGAGAAATTCAGATGGTTTTCGGGGAAAATTTTAACGGCTGATGAGAGATTATGGAGTGTTACTGTCGCTTTAAGGACTTTCCACGGAGCGGGACGTCGCGCCGCGCTCCGAGGAGCCGTCGTCAGCCTGTTTCGAGCTGAAAGCCTCCAACTTTAAGCCTCTGTTGACCCAGGACGTCGTGAGAGAACAGAGAACTTTCAGAAGAGGTGGGGATCAGCAGATTATCCGGACATTCCACTGTTAAAGGAGATTTTGTAATGAAAGACATGTGGACGGATTGGCGCGTCGGCAGCGAACACCTCCGTTGGAAGCCTTAAGGACAAGTTAGAACATGTCCAGCTGTTAAACAATTTCTCAGATACTCACTCAACTGAAAGCCATCAAAAGCCGCCTGGTTTTTACAATTGGTTATCAACACGGAGGTGTTTTTCCTGTGGCGGTGCGCCGCGCTAGCTGCCTGCCGACGTGCGAATCCGTCCGCACGTCTTTCATTACAAAATCTCCTTTAACAGTGGAATGCCCGGATAAACTGCTGATCCCGACCTCTTCTGAAAGTTCTCTGTTCTTTCACGACGTCCTGGGTCAACAGAGGCTTAAATTTGGAGGTTTTCAGCTCGAAACAGGCTGATGATGGCGCCTCGGAGCGCGGCGCAATGTTCCACTCCGTGGGAAGTCCTTAAAGTGACAGTAACACTCCATAATCTCTCATCAGCCGTTAAAATTTTCACCGAAAACCAGCTGAATTTCTCGAATGCTGTCCACTTCGATGTGCCTCACAGGTTCTGAAAAAATTTTGATAAAGCAAAGCGCCAGTCTCTCAGGAAGTTGTCAGACAAAGGGATTCCGACGGGAGGGGTGGACCACTCCTCAATCAAAGCCTGCCCACAGGCGAATGACGTAACCAACAGACGTGGAAAAAACTCTCGCATGCCCACGAGGGTTCAAGCTTGTCTGATGTAATCGCACGTGATTCAAATCCATATAGTTTTTGAAAAAAATAAAAAGGTCCGCTTATTTTCTCACAGACCTCGTATAGTCACATATTCAGTGACTTGGAAATGTTCATGTATCCATCCCTGGGCTTGTCTGAGGAAAACTGGCAATGAAACTGATTATTTACAAGTATTATACCAACAGGGCTGATTACTTATGCAACCCATCATCTTGGCTTTTATATTTTAATTAATTGATATTAGATTGTACAGATTTGCTTTGAGTTTGAGTTTAAGGAAGATCATTTTAGAAATTTTCATATTGAGAAGCCTGATTTACTTGAAATGGCATAAATAAACTAAAATGTATGACATATCAAGGGGCCGAATATTTTTGAAAGCCACTGTAACAACTTGCGGATAATTCATGATTTGCAGCTGATTCACGTTTTTGGAGCCTATCCTAGCAGTCACAGGGCATGAGGCAGGGTGCAGTCTGGGCAGGATGCCAGTCTGTGGCAGGGGCACATACAGACGAACAAACACACTCATGCCTCCACGCACACCTACGGGCAATTTAAAATGTCCAGTCTCCCCAAACACGGGGACAACATGCAAACTCCACACAGAAAGGCCACAGGTGGATATCAATCCCATGACATTTTTGCTGTGAGGCAACAGTGCTAACCTCTAAGCCACTGTGCCTGAATGAATAATAATCATAATACATTTTATTTGTAACACATTTTACATTTAGAATACATCTCAAAGTGGTACAAGTTTTAAAAAATTAAGTCATAGGATGTGCTAAACAGTAAGGTAATTTTAAAACAAAAAAAATCCTCTCAATGGTCTCTGGTGCCCTCAGATGGTTGCGGAGGGCATTCCACAGACGAGTGGTGGCAGAACAGAAGTCCCAATCACCCATGGTGCTGAGTTTGGTCCTGACTTGAGTGCATAGAGCTGAGGGAGCATGTTGAGGGTATAGCTCTTTCAAGTAGATGGGGGGGGCGCATTGCCTTAGATGCAATGATGAGAAAGGAGGGAGACCTATTTGATCCTGGTAGAGACTGGGTGCGAGTGAAGTGAATGGAGAAATGGTGTGATGTGTTCATGTTTTGGTACTTTCATCAGGGTTCTTGCAGCACTCTTCTGAATGTGCTGTAGTCTCTGGAGACTCTTAAGAAGTGGATTGCAGTAATCCATCCAAGAGGAGACAAAGGCTTTAATGATTAAATCATACAATGAACAGTTTTAATCATTATTTTGGGTGCAACATTTTAAAATTAGATGTTGTCCAATGGCCTGCAAATGGATGTGGGCCAAGGTTAAAATGAAATATAAGAACAAGATACAAAATGCTTCATTAGTAGGTTGACCTGATGACTTACACCAATTACCAGCATGTTGCCTGTGAGGATACACGGCTCCAGATTGGGTAGTGTTTATAAAATATATAGATGACATTTTTCAAGGGTGGTAATAAATTATGCAAAGTTTCTATAATGAGTTGGAATGGTGTGCGAATCCAGAATGTTTTTAGACCTCAACAATTTTAGAAGAACTCAACCCTTTTATTTACTGTTAAGTGAAGATTGTGAATACGTATGTACATGTGATTTCTTATTATTTTTGTTTAATTTTTGATATATTTGCAAAAAAAAAAATTCATGTTGTCATTATGGGGTGTTGTGAGTACAGTTTTGAGGGAGAAAGGTCAAGGTCAGGTCAAGGTCAGGTTTATTTATAAAGCACATTTACAAACAGTCAACACTGCCCCAAAGTGCTGTACAATAAAAGGATTTAAAATTATATCGTTAAATACAAGAACAAAATAATCAAGACAGTAAAAGATGTGGCAGTGTTCAGCTCATCTTGTATTAAAAGCCAGTGCAAAAAGATATGTCTTTAAAAGAGTCTTAAAAGAGTCAACTGAAGGAGCCAGTCGGACATTCAATGGCAGAGAGTTCCAGAGCTTGGGCCCCACAACAGCAAAGGCTCTGCCCTGGTCCTTAGCTTAGATCTGGGACAGACCAGTAAACTCTGGTCCACGGAGCGCAGAGCTCTTCCTGGAGTGTGCAGTGACGGCATATCAGATAAATAGAATGGGGCTTGACCGTGAATTGATTTAAAAACAAGCAACAAAATCTTAAAATCAATTCTAAAAGCAACAGGCAACCAGTGCAGTGAAGCTAAAACAGGAGAAATGTGTTGGTGCCGTTTGGCTCCAGTGAGCAGATGCGCAGCTGCATTTTGCACCATCTGGAGACGATGCAGAGACGACTGATTAAGACCAACATACAAAGAATTGCAGTAGTCTAAACGAGACGTGATCAAGGCGTGCACAACCTGTTCCAGCTGATTTGGGGGCAGGTAACGCTTGATTTTACTTAAAAGTCTAAGCTGGAAGAAGCTTGTTTTGACCACTGTGTTGATCTGCTTCTCGAATTTAAAAGAGCTGTCTATAAAAACACCAAGGGTCTTAGCAGATGAACGACAGTAGGAGGCGAGTGGACCAAGGGCAGAAAGGTCAAGGTCACCAAAGACCACAATCTCTGTTTTGCTTTCATTTAGATTAAAAAAGTTTAAAGACATCCAGTCTTTGACTTCTTGAAAGCAGGTCTGTAGGATGGCAGATGAGTTTGTTTTAAGGTTCAGAGGTAGATAAATCTGCACATCATCAGCAAAGCAGTGAAACTGAATGTTATATTTCTTAAAAATTGATCCTAAAGGAAGCAAATAAAGCGAAAATAAAATTGGTCCTAAAATTGAACCCTGAGGTACTCCACAAGTCAAAGGGGCTTTCTGTGACGCAAAGGAACCAAGGTTTACAGAAAAGCACCGACCAGTCAAATAGGACTTAAACCATTTGAGCACTGTGCCATTTAATCCAACACACAAGGCGAGATAAGACCTGGTGGTCAACAGTGTCAAAGGCTGCAGTTAAATCCAAAAGCACAAGCACAGCTGAGCTGTCAGTGTCCATGATTAAAAGAAGATCATTAAAAACTTTTAAAAGAGCAGTTTCAGTGCTGTGCAAAGGTTTAAAACCAGACTGGAACTTTTCAGTTACCGTATTTTCCGGACTATAAGTCGCACCAGCCACTTTATCATTATAAAGAAAAATAAACCATAAATAAGTTGCACTGGACTATAAGTCCCATGGACATACAGGTATGTTAACATGAAAAGTTCAGATGATAATATTGTGACGGCTACCGTTTTCGGATGCATATTTAACCAGTCTTAACTTGTAATCTGCAGAGTATGATTTTCTTTTTGGTGGCATTTTTTCGGGCCTTCTCCGTTGTCTTGTTATGTTATCAGTAACGTTAAAATTTTTATTTTTCTATGGTAGTCAGAAGTCGCAGGAACAGTCACACAAGCCTCGAGTGCCCTCTCGTGAGCTGCATTTTACCTACGGATATGTTTGTATTTTGCGGACCACATTGCGAGCCGAACCATGCAGCACCTACCTGCACAGCTCATGACCTCCCAGCGGTGTCGATCCAGCTCCTTCCAAGTGGAGACGCTAATCCTCCGCCGTCGCTCAGTGCTCCCATGCAGCTCTCAGCGTCAACTCTGCTCACACTGATATCCAAGGGTTGAAGCTGTCTTGTTAGCCGTCCCGGAATAAACACCATGTTCGTCTGCTTCAAAAGCTTTTCACAATCATCGACGCCAGCTCCTTCCAAGTGCACACACTAATCCTCTGCCGTCGCTCACCCGGTGCTCCCACGCAGCTCTCAGCGTCAACTTAAACACTCTGCTCACACTGATATCCAAGGGTTGAAGCTGTTCTGTTCGCCATGCCGGAATAACAGCAAGCACCGTGTTCGTCAGCTTCACACGCTGTGGGTGAGGTGAGGAATACGCATCCAACGTTCTGTTCTCTGATTGGTTATCGCGACCAGCGTGACTTATAGGACGGCCGCCATACTACAGTGTCCATGATGCATTGCTTTCCTTTTCTGGTGGCCATTTTAAAACATAGATCGACTCTGTCACGTAAAATTGTTTTGTTACAGTAAATTAATTGAGATCCTACCGGTATATTTTTCATTTATAAGTCGCACCGGAGTATAGGTCGCACCCCCGGCCAAAACATGTAAAAAAGTGCGACTTATAGTCCGGAAAATACGGTATGTTAATTGCAGTAAGGTGCGACTGTAGTTGAGTATAGACCACCTTTTCAAGTATTTTAGATAAAAATGATGTCTTAGAAATGTTAGAAAAAATAGCAGGGTCCAAATTATGTTTTTTTAAAAGGGGCTGTATCATGGCCTGTTTAAAGGAACAAGGAACGACACCTGAAACAGAGAAGCATTAATCAGCTGTAAAATACAAGGGCCAACTGAATCAAGGACTTCTTTCAAGAGCTTAGCAGGAAGGAAATCCAGTGCACAGTCTGAAAGCCTTAAACTTTGAACAGTTTTAGATAGTTCACACAGAGAAATAGGCTCGAATTGACTAAAAACATGTGCACTCAGGAATGATGCAGGGGTCAGCGATGACAGTTGGCAAAGAAGAAGAATGAGTGAAATTTTGTCACTGAAAAATTGACAAAATTTTTCACACAAAGAAACAGAGGGAACAGCACCAGTTGAATCAATAGGGTTAACAATCTTGTTCAAAACACTATAAAGAACCTGGGGTTTGTGAAGATTTGTAGACACAATATTTGCCATATACTCTGATTTTGCGGTCTTAACAGCATCTTGATAATTCGCAAGTGAATGTCTTAAAATCCCCAGTGATACTTGAAGTTGATCTTTCTTCCATTTCTGTTCTGCACAGCGGCATTCCCGTCTGCGTGCGCACGTAAAATCATTGTGCCATGGCTCTGAGCGTTTTGCACGCCGATTAGTGAAAGGGGCGACAACGTTGAGAATCTCTGAACACGTAGTATTGAACAAGCTAACCAACTCATCAATATTTATATTAGAATCGTAAGACTTAAGTTCAGAAGCATGAAACGCAGCAGAAAAGAGTGGCGCAGTAGCAGGGCAGATAGCGCACCGCTGGCGCACCGGAACGCATTGTTTCCTAATAGTTTAGGACACCGCGACAGAAAAAAGCACAGGAAAATGGTCCGATATGCCTGCGTTACAGATCTCTATGACGTTCACATTTAGACCACTGAATAAGATAAGGTCCAGAGTATGACCCTTGTCGTGGGTCGGGACATTGACTGCCTGCTTAAGATTAAAAGAGTCCACAACATTAAGAAAGTCATTGACCAAGGGCTTGGATGGACAACAAACATGAATATTAAAATCCCCAGCAATTAAAAATGCGTTACGATTAAGAACAATACCTGCCACAAAGTCAGAAAAGTCATTTATAAAATCTTTGTTAAATTTAGGAGGGCGATAGATGAGTGCGCACAAGACAGGTATATCCAATCTGATTTCAAAGAGCTGTAGCTCGAAGCTCACATAGGCTTTAGTGGGAAGCAGGCAGCAAACAAAGTCAGATTTAAACACTGTCGCCAAACCACAGCCTTTGCCTGTAGTGCGAGGGGAGCTGAAGAAGGAGAAAAATGAATTTACTCCACTTTAGAATAAGGCGATAACATAAAAGTGAAGAGCTGTAAATACTTTCTGGATGCACTGAAATATGTTATGATAATTACTGTACTTACTGATTCTGAGTATCTGGACTCATCCAGTGACCACTGTGAAAGGACAGCTGGCAACATAGGAAAGTCTGTGTGACAGCTTGGAGAGACAGCTGACTGGAGGGAATAGACCCCACTGGGGCTGTCATGGGCTGACTACCCATACGGCAGTCTCCGATGCTGTTTCAGTTTGTTGGAGACATCTGCCAAGTGCTATAGAAAGTGATCAAAGAAATATACCCCTAGAGCCTGCAAGAGCAGGGGCGCAAGATGGCTCGACGATTGACAACATGGCTACAGACCCAGGAATGGACATGATTACAAGCAAGAACACAACACATGAGACAACCACAGCAGCAGTAGGACACTTATTTCAGGTGTGCATCTGTGGCTGGACTAAAACAAAATTATACAAGGGGTTGAGGACACACCAAGGAAAGAAAGAGAGGGTGCTTGAGAGAGCAGACACAAGGGCCTCACATTGACCAATACTTCTTAAGAAGTAACCAGTCAAATCAGTCGATTGAAGCATAGCGACGGGAGAAAAAAAAAGTGCGCAGAGCATCAGCACCCCTGTCATGGAGGAAGGCAATACAAGCACAGAAATGCTGGTGGAGGAACCCAACCAACCACAGAGACCTCCCAAGGAGGAAAAGTTCAAAGGGCACAGACCAAATGCCCAAAGCTGTTGAAAAGAGAGGGTGGGAAACAGTCAACAATGACCTGTCAAGAATCCTGCAGCAAGAAGTGGGCAGTGCAGAGAAAAAGCTGGCCAATGGCTCAATGGACAGGTTACCGTCATGTCCTGTGTTTTACGATTTTGTTCAATACGTAGTTGTATAAGTAAACAAAACTGTAGCTCCCTTCTCCTTTGTTAAATGATCATCCTATAGGCATTTAATGCTATTACTGTTACGGTGCTTGTGGGAATTGGGCTTCTGTTAGGTGAAGACGAAAAAGAAGGGGTGGAGAGCATGTCTGGAGGCAGTAGAAGAGGAGGAAAGTGTTGTGAAAGTGTAGTAACACGGACCCACTACAGGGGGCGTAAATGAACAGACAATAGATGAGCCAAAAAATAACAATTTAATGTTGTGAATGTGCACAACGGAATACAGACAATTGCAGATTTAGAATCAAGTCAAAGATACAAAGGTGACGTGTGGGCAGGCTCGAGGATAGAAGACGGCTGTCCAGAGAAGGGCCGGGCTCCACACGATTTCCACTGCCCACGGATCTGGAACACACCGGAGCCGCCAAGTCCTGAGTGCCCAGGTGGCCACCGTCTCCAGCTGTCAGATCTGGTACTGCTGGCAGGAAGCAAAAACAGTTTAATGGTGGGTGTGTGCACACCCAGCAAACAGTCAGCAAACACAGTCCCTCTTCTGGTGGGAAAAACACCTCCACCTCAAACACAGGAACACAGTTCGTGCAGTCCTTATGGAAATACTTAGCAAGTTTGGAGTGAGGAGCGAAATGCGTCAACTCCTCCCAAAATCCACAAACTCGGCTATCATCCACAACTTGGCTTCTAGCTGTAAGTATATCACAAGCAACAACTGCAAAGGTTCAGACATAAGCAATGTGCATTTGGCACAAAACGGCTGAGAGTTTACCTGAGAGGTAGAACGATATCTCGGCAGCGAGGTGGAGTTGCTGCCCAGCTTTTGTGGAGATGGTGGTGATGAGTGACAGCTGGTGATGATGATGAGTGACAGCTGTCACTCCCGGTTGCTCCTGTGATGCGGTTGCGCCCCCTCGTGCCTGAAGCCCGCACTTCAGGCAGGGCGCCCTCTGGTGGTGGGCCAGCAGTACCTCCTCTTCAGCGGCCCACACAACAGAAAGTTTGAAGTGAGAGTCAGGATTTTGAATGTTGGCAGTTTAACGATGAAAGGGAGAGAATTGGCTAATATGATGGAGAGGTGAAAGGCAGACATCCCGTGTGTTCAAGAGATCGAGTGGAATGTAAGTAAGACCATCAGCATCAGAGGTTGCTTCAAGCTGTTATATCATAGTGTGGATAGGAGGAGAAATGGCGTTTGGCTCATTGTAAAGGAAGCGTATATTAAGAGTATGTTGGAGGCTAAGTGAGTGTCTAATAGGGTGAGTTGGAAATTGAATGGGTGATGATGAATGTCATTAGTGCATATGCCCCACAGGTAGGTTGCGAAATGAAGAAAGAACATTTCTGTTGTGAGTTAGATAAAGTGGTAGAGATTATACCCAAACATGAAGGAGTGGTGACTGGAGCGGACTTCAGTGGGCATACTGGTAAAAGTAACATAGGCAATGAAGAAGTAATGGGTCAATATGGTATCAAGGAGAGGAATTTGGGATATACAGATGGTGGTAGATTTTGGAATGAGGATGGAAATGGCTGTCTTAAATATTTATTTTAAGGAGGAGCACAGTGTGACATAACAGTGGGGGAATTTTTTTACAGGTTGACTACATTCTTTGTAGGAGATGCAATCTAAAATAAATTGTAGAATATAAGGTGGTGGCAGGGGAGACTGTAGCTAGACTGCATCAGATAGTGGCTTGTAGGATGACTTTAGAGGTGAAGAAGAGGAAGAGAGTGAGAGCTGAAGCAAGGAATGGGAAAGACATGGAATTCAGTTAGGTGGTGAGACAGTCACTGAATGGAGAGAAAAGGATTTTTGACAACTGGAAAAATACCACAGATATGCTTAGGGAGACAGTTAGGAAGGTACTGGGTGTGGCATCCGGACAAGGGAAGGAAGACAAAGAGACTTGGTGGTGGAATGAAGATGTCTTGGAAAATAAAACGAGGAAGGTCGCGAAGAAGAATTTGGACTGTCAGAAAGATGACAAACACAGACGGGACTACAAGGATATGTGGGGGTAAAGTGAAAAGAAAAGTGGCAAAGGCTGAGGAATGGAAAAATATCTAGCTGTACGTGAAGTTAAATGCAAAGGAATAAGAAAAGGACTTAGCCAGACAGAGAGCCCCAGAGAGCTGGAAAGGATGTGCAGCAGGATACGGTGATAAAGGATACAGATGGTAATATGCTGACAAGTGATGACAGTGTGTTGAGAAGGTGGAGGGAGTATTTTGAGTTGCTAATGAATGAAGAGAATGAGAGACAGAAAAGGCTGGATGATGTGGCACAATTTTGTAGACAGCAAGGCTTTAGTTTTATTGATACCTGGCCTTCGTTCTGGGGCCACCATGGCTTGCTGATGCCGGACGGCCTTCACCCAACTGAAGAAGGTGCTGCCATCTTGTGTGCGAACATAGATAGAGCTCTACAGGGAGGGTAACTTTAGGACTTTACAGCAGGCCACGGAGCATGTGATTAGCGACCCTGCAAGGTTTATGACATATGTAGGTGTGGAATCCCTTAGCTTAGCGTAGAAATTTGTGCAGAAAATCCACTATGGTGATAGTACAGTTTATGTGGCTGGGAGGGAAATTCGTCAAGTTGAGACTTTGGCCTGTTTCAGCAGATATGTCCATAAAAATCATAGAGGGATATGCTTTGCAAACTTAACACCCATTACTACATTGGATGATGTTGAAATTGAGGATGGCCCGTTGGCTGTTCCAGCAATATCAATCATTTTGTGTCTGCTACCAACAACCCACCCAGAATGTCTCAAACCTAAACCTACTTCCAGGCATCTTATACTGTATATGCTACTCTGGAACAACCCCTAAATCCAAACAGTCCAATTGTCAACCCCACTGACGTCCTTAGCCTGGGTCTCATCAATATAAGATCACTGTCCTCAAAATCATTGCTGATTAATGATCTAATTGTGGATCATCATTTAGATATGATTGGGTTATGTGAAACCTGACTTAAACCTACAGCTGTCCTCCCCTTGAGTGAGGCCTGCCCACCGGTGTACACACTTAGTCACATCCCTTGTGATGTGAAGCAAGGTAGGGGAGTTGCTCTCATTTATAAATAGGTTTAGTTTATTAGCAGTTGGGGGTCACAAATATAATTCGTTTGAACATCTGATTATCTGCTCTGCCCACGATGCTACGTATTGCCAAGGTCAGAAGAATAAAAATTAGCGGTATTACTTTGTCACTGTATATAGGCCCCTTGGTCCATACTCTGAGTTCTTGGATGAATTTGGTGAGTTCATCTCTAACTTGTCGACTAGTGCAGATAACATTCTGATTTTTGGTGACTTTAACATTCATATAAATAAGCCTTCTGATCTCCTCTGTAAATCATTTATGGAAATTTTGGTTGTATTAGGATTTCAGCAATGCATTCAGGATTCAACACACATTAGTGGAAATACCCTGGATTTGGTTCTGGCATGTGGTATTGCTGTCACAAATATTGACATCATTTCTCTTGCATCGGTGGTCTCTGATCACTCACTTATTAAGTTTACAGTTTTGCTGCCGTGTTTAGTGAAAAAACAACCTTATTTATCACTGCAGTGACGCATCAACTCCTCAACTATGACTGAACTTGAAGCTAGACTGCCTGATATCTTAGCTTCACTTTTGGAAAATGCCCAAACAGTAGGCAGTCTTGTGGATAGTTTAAACTCAGCACTCAAAAATACACTCAACATGATTGCGCCACCTATATTAAATCCACGCCCCCCCAAAACACAGTCACCTTAGTTCAGTGATTACTTGCGTGACCTCAAGCATAAGGCTGGAGGTCTAGAACGGAAATGGCGTAGTTCAAAATTAGAAGTATTCCACCTCGTGTGGTGTGATGCTATCTTAGACTATACGCATGCACTACTGGCTAAAAAGCGGGCCTATTACTCAGTTCTTATTCGACATGGTGGCAACACTTATTCATGGAAAACCACCTGTAGTTCACTCTCCTTTTACAGCACAAGACTTCTTGGATTACTTTGAGAAGAAAATTATCAGGTCTGGAAGATAGTTCAGGCTGGACACAAATGCAGGACTCTGACAACAGGCTCTGTATGTAAAAACAGTTTACTTAAACAGTAAACGGGGTCCGGGACACAGAAAGGCAGTCCAACAGGAATAACAAAACTAGGAACATCAGGCAAAGGCGTGGTCGAAGAAACACGCAGGTGGTCAAAAAACACATGAAGCAGGCCGAACAAGAACAAAAAAAGATACAGAGCACTCCCTCCAGAAACCCGACACAAACTGAGGACCCCGGTCTGAAACAATGTCCTGTGGAAAACCATGAAGACGGAACACATGAGTAAGCATGATTTCAGCGAGTTCCTTAGCAGATGGTAACTTAGACAGAGGCACAAAATGACACATCTTTGACAAACGATCTACTACTGTTAGGATTACCGTGTGTCCATTAGATGACGGAAGGCCGGTGACAAAATCTATGGAAATGTGAGTCCAAGGCTGTTTGGGAATTGACAGAGGCAACAACATACTAGCAGGAGGTCGTGTGGTAGACTTGTGCATGGCACAAACTTGACAGGCATTTACACACTCTGCAATATCAGTTTCCATACGAGGCCACCAAAACCGTTGCTGCACAACAAACATGGTTTTCTTAATTCCTGGATGGCAGGAAAACCGACTGCTATGCCCCCAATCAATGACCTACCCCCTGAGGGCTCCTGGGACAAACAATTTCCCCGAAGGACATTCGGCGGGAATAGATTCATTAACAAGTGCGGACCTTACCCGAGTCTCAATTTCCCAGGTGATGGCAGAGATAAAACAAGATGGAGGTAGGATATTTCCAGGCTCTACCGCAGCATTAGGACCATCATACTGTCTAGACAATGCGTCAGGTTTTCCGTTCTTAGAACCGGGCTGATAGGTGATGACAAAGTCGAAGCGACTGAAAAATATCGCCCAACAGGCCTGGCGGGCATTGAGGCGCTTAGCCGTGTGTAAATAAGCCAAATTCTTATGATCAGTGTAGACTAGAAATGGCATCTGTGCCCCCTCGAGCCAATGCCGCCACTCCTCCAAGGCCACCTTTACCGCCAGCAGTTCCCGGTCGCCGATGCTGTAATTGCGTTCTGCTGCAGTTAACTTACGAGACAGATAGGCACACGGGTGTAACCTTCTGTCAGTGGGACACATCTGTGACAGAATGGCTCCCACACCAACGTCAGAAGCATCGACCTCGACCACAAACTGCCGAGCGGGGTCAGGAAGGAGCAGCACCGGGGCTGATGTAAAGCATTGTTTTAGGACCCTGAATGCCTCATCACACTCCGGCGTCCACTTGAACGCTCGAAGGGATGAGGTCACATGATAAAGTGGAGAGGCTACCGAGCTGAAATTACGGATGAATTTACGATAGAAGTTAGCAAATCCCAGAAACCTCTGCACCTCCTTACGGCTGCAGGGTACCACCCACTCACGTACTGCTGCTACCTTATCAGGGTCCATCTGGATCCTTCCTTCTGTAATAACGAACCCCAGAAAAGACACTGTGGCTCTATGGAATTCACATTTCTCAGCTTTTACGTACAAATCATTCTTCAGCAGGGTGCGTTGCACAGACCTTACATGCTGGATGTGGGTTTCAAGATCAGATGAGAAAATTAGAATGTCATCTAAGTAAACGAAGACGAATTTGTTTAGATAATCACGTAAAACATCGTTAACTGTTGTGAAAGTGTAGTGACACGGACCCACAACAGGGGGCGCAAATGAACGGACAATAGAAGAAGTTAAATTTGAACACTTTACTGTTGTGAATGCCACAACTACACACAGCAGATTATAGAATGAATACAAAGTCAACTGATAAAGGTGTCGTGTGGGCAGGCTCAACGATAGGAGACGTCCGTCTGGAGAAGAACCGGAACCACACGATTTCCTCCACCACCGAACCAGGAGGATACTGGAGCCGCCAGGTCCCGAGTCCCCCAGGTGGCCACCGTCTCCGCGTGTCGGATCTGGTACTGCTGGCGAAGAGCAAAAACAGTCAAGTGTGGGTGTGTGTACACCCCATAACAAGGATGGTGGTTTATTCCACCTCCACCTCTAATCACACGCTCGTGCAGCTCCTGTCAAATTACTTATCTGGCGGAAAGCAGAGCGAAGCAGTCGCAGCCTACGCCGGTCCTTCGGGAAGACAGCTGCAACACTCTATCTACTGAAATCAACGTAGGAATACTCAGGCTGAGAGTGTTACCTCCTTAGAAGAACAATATCTTGGCAAAGTGGTGGAGGTGTCGTCCTGCTTTTATTTGGGATGAGGCGCAGATGATTGGTGACAGCTGTCATAGCCGATGAGTGACAGCTGTCAACCCGGCCGCTCTTGGGAGGTGGCAGCGCCCTCTCGTGCCTGAAGCCCGCACTTCATACAGTGCGCCCTCTGGTGGTGGGCCAGCAGTACCTCCTCTTCTGGCGGCCCACACAACAGTTAACGAGGTTCTGGAAAACGGCTGGTGCATTAGTAAGGCCAAAAGGCATCACCAGGTATTCGTAATGCCCCATAGGTGTATTAAATGCCGTCTTCCACTCGTCTCCTTGCTTAATTCTGACTAAGTGATATGCATTCCGGAGATCCAATTTTGTAAACACTTTGGCGCCCTCTAGTGATTCAAACGCAGATGACATCAAAGGTAACGGATAGCCATTCTTCACGGTAATATCATTTAACCCACGATAATCTATGCAAGGACGAAGCGTTCTATCTTTCTTTTCAACAAAGAAAAACCCCGCTCCTGTGGGTGATAAAGAGGGCCGAATCAATCCGGCATCAAGAGACTCCTGAATATATTCCTGCATAGCGGTGCATTCTGGGCCTGACAACGAATACAGTTTTCCCCGGGGTGGACTTGCCCCAGGCAGGAGATCTATGGCACAGTCATAAACACAATGAGGTGGAAGTAACTTTGCTTTAGCCTTGCTAAATACTAGCGCTAAATCATGACAACAGGCTGGTACTCCCACGAGATCAGGAGGAACAGCAAGCGGTGGAGATTTTGACCTGATCAAACATTTCCCAGAGCAAGATGATCTCCACTCGCTTATTGTCCCATTGACCCAGTTGATATTAGGGCTGTGCTGTTGCAGCCAGGGGTGCCCCAGGATCACAGGGTGAGTCATCTTGTCAAAAACAAAGAAACTAATTGATTCCACATGGTTCTCATTGACAGTCAAACGTACGGACTGAGTTCGGTGAGAAATCTGTTCCAATTCATGGCCATCCACCGCCCTAACCACCAGGGGGTGCGGGAGGTGAAATAATTCAAGGTGCAGGGACTTGGCGAGCGATGGTAATATAAAATTAGCATCAGAACCTGAATCCACAAATGCGTGCCCCAACTCAGTGGACTGATCTGATTCTAATTTAGCAGAAAGAAAATTCTGAGAAGCTGAGGAAGAAATTGAGCTGTGACTCACCCGTACTGAGGCTTGACGCTGTGCCGAGGCACCCCTGACCGGGCAACAAGAGACCCAGTGACCCGATTGTCCACAATAAAAACAAAGTCCGTCGTCACGTCTGCGGCGTCGTTCCTCTTGTGACAGATGCGAGCGGCCCAGCCGCGAGGGTTCTTGTACTCTATATTGTGTGGAGACAACCTCGGTGCAGTGAGATGAAGCTCCGCCCTGGTTAGAAGTGGAGCCGCATCGTGGCTGGTAGCGCATCTCCTGGCGTGGGCATTCCAATAAGCGCCGGTCGATCCGGATCGCCAGGGCGATAATCTCGTCCAAATCTTCGGGAAGTTCGGCAGCGATCAACTTGTCCTGGACGTTGGCGGCCAGCCCTTGGAAAAAGACATCATGGAGGGCGGCTGGATTCCACTCGCTCATGGTGGCAAGAATGCGGAAGTCCACGGCGTAATCTGCCACCCGGCAAGTGCCCTGCTTCAACCTCAGAAGGGAGCGCGCCGCCTCGCGTCCCGGATAGTTGTGCTGGAACACCTGCTGGAGAGCTCTAGTGAATGCTTGGAGGGAGGAGCAAGATGGCGACTGACGGCTCCACTCCCCTGAAAGGCAGTCCAACAGGAATAACAAAACTAGGAACATCAGGCAAAGGCGTGGTCGAGGAAACAAGCAGGTGGTCAAAAAACACATGAAGCAGGCCGAACAAGAAAACAAGATACAGAGCTGGAAAGAAGGCACTAGGCGCAACAATCTGGCGAGGGAGTAAAGCAAAATGAGGAGCTTAAATACACCCAAGTGATGAGGTGCAGATTGAGAGCAGGTGTGTATGGAATACACCAGAATGAGGGTGTGGCCAGAGAGAGGGAAACACCCACCACCAAGAGCCAGCAGAGACAGACAAGAGAAAAAGTGACAGACAGACCCAAAGAGGAAAAACTCCAACAAGAGAACAAACAAAACAGAAAACTGAAAAAAAACACAAAGCCAAGAAATAAAAGCAGACAAAACTCAATTCCTGACAAAAATAGAGGACATTAGGTTAAACATATCCCAGCATGCCTTAACACAGCCACTGCACCCTGCTATTGAGGTGGGTGCCATCACTGAGGTATTACCAAGACTTACAGAATTTGATAGTATCTCATTAGGTGTACTGACAAAACTCATAATGTCTACAAAAAGCACAATCTGCTTATCTGATCCTATACCAGTGAAACTGTTTAAGGACCAGAGAGAAAACTGACCGACCTTTAGTCAAAAAGTGATTAATGACCCTGTCAGCCAATCAGAATCGACTACGTCACTAAGCCCCCCCCTTATGACGTCACAGCCAATCAGAATCGATGACGTCACTATGTCCCGCCCCTAACCCCCGCCCCTAACCCCTCCCCCTAATCCCGCCCCTTATGACATCACATCCAATCAGAATCGATGACGTCACTATGTCCCACCCTTAAGCCCCGCCCCTAGTCCCGCCTCCGAGCCCCCGCCCCTTATGACATCACATCCAATCAGAGTCGATGACGTCAGTATGTCCTGCCCCTAAGCCCCGCCCCCGGCCCCTCCCCTAGCCCCGCCCCCAAGCTCCTCCCCTAACCCCGCCCAAGCACCGCCTCCAAGCCATACCTCCCCTCCCACCCAGGGTCTAATATTTTAATGTCATTTTATTTCATGAATTAAAGAATGATTAAAAATACCTAGATCTTTTTAATGTATTAAAGAATTAACTAATTCTGAAATAATTAAACATAAATCAGTGTCTATTATTTAATGCCCCTTTAATATTTTTAATTCTTAAATTATTACGTTTCCTTTTCTGTTTTTTAATTCGTAAATTAAAGAAGGGAAACAAATAGCCGTCTCTCGGCTGTAAGTCTTTGCAGCAAGACGGTCAAATACCCACGCATAGAGCTGCTCGCGGAAACATGACCCCACGGCTGTAAAACCTGTTGCAGACGCTAGCTGTGTCTGTGTGTGTGCGTGTGTGTGTGTGTGTGCGTGCGTGCGTGTGTGTGTGTGTGTGTGTGTGTGTGTGTGTGTGTGTGTGTGTGTGTGTGTGTGTGTGTGTGTGTGGCAGGACACCCGCTGAGCGGAGATGCTGCCCCGAGGTGATGAACCCGAACAATCAACAAAGCTCCTTCTCACTCACGCCAAATGATGTTTTCTTTTAAGATATTAGCCGATCGATCATGGTGCGCGAGCCGATCGATCATGGTGCGCGGGACATCCGCTGAGCGGAGATGCTGCCCCGAGGTGATGAACCCGAAAAAATCAACAAACTTCGGTCTCACTCACGCCAAACGGTGTTTTTAGAGCAAAAGGTGAGGAATTACGCCCCGCGGACGAAGAAGGGTTTAAAAATCCCCTTTCCGACGACAGAGTGACATACAGCATTCACCATGGCGAGACGAACTCCGATCCTCCGCTACATCTGCGAGACCCCGGTTAACATCACCATGACAACAGAAGGCTCGCTCGCTCCAAAAAAAGCGAGGATGTACGTCAGCCGTCTGAGCCAGTCGATACCGGAGGAAGATCTGACGTACAGCCTGGAGGGGCACGAACGTTTAACTTACACGTTCGACCCATATTATGCCCAAGTAAGTTTCTTCACTCTGGCCGAGGGTGAGACTGCCACTCGAGGAACCTCACGGGTGGCGCTTACTTCCGCCGATTGGGGTGTCTTCTCCGCGGCGGCGGGCTCGATGATTCGTGACACGGTCAACCCTGAACCTCCAGGAGATCGGACGCCGGAAAAGAAGAAAACACGCTTCCAACTCACCTGGCTCAGCACCCAGGGGCCGCGCTATAGGGTGATATTTCAGCGTGGACCTTCTGACACTGTCTCTGAGGGTGAAATTAAGTTGGAGTGGCTTAGTGCCAGCGGCCACGTCAGAAGCGTCACAGCTGCGGCTGAGAGCTGGCATGAGATGTTCAACACCTGCAACGACAGGATTACGGGCCTCTTTACAAGGTGCCTGGCCTGGAGGGACGTTATCGAAGTCCGAAAAAACTTGGCCCCTCTTTTTACTTAAAAAAAATAAATAAATAAAAAAATAAAATAAAATAAACAGAAAAAAAAAAAAAAAACTCTGACGTAGCTCCTCCCCGCATGCACGGGGGTTTCTATAAAAACCAGGGGACCACATCTCATTCAAGCATCGGATGACGAAACCAGCATGAGCTCCTCAACCTCTCCCATTGCAGCGGCCGACGACATCGCTTGTGACTGCGCGCTCGACTGTGGAAGAGACCTGCCGTCCCTGAGCCAGGCTTCACGGACCCGCGGCGGGTACGAGAGCCCGTGGGGAGTTCAGCTCGAGCCGGTCTGGGGTGAGATCCATCCTTCTCACGCGCTTTCCAGCCCGGGAGGCGTGGGGTCTCTTCCCGCTGTCACGGAGGCCGCGAGTCCGCGGGAGGTACAAGACCTCGAGCCGGCTGAGAAATACGCCACATCTTTCGCATCTGACCGGCCAGACGGGTTCCTGTCAGAGGAATTCCTGAAAACGGTGAAAGTCGGCGTGGCCCACTTACTTTTGGCTGTGATCAAAAGTTACAGACAAAAACTCTGTTACGGGTGTGAGATCGATCACCCCAGCCAGCGCCAGCACGAGTGCCTGGACCCGTTAAATGAATATTTCTTTACCGGACATTTTGAGAGATTAATGGTGAGACTCTGGAGACCGACCTTCATTCCAGCTGTGGTAAAACTCCTAGCCCAGTGCTTCCTCAACCCATCGGCGGCGAGGGTTCAGGGGGCGGTAGAAAACATCCTCACTGAGCTGAAATACACTGATAATTTTGAAGCAAAGATCAACGAACTGTACACATGTTACGGTGAAGACGCAGATCTCGACCTGGAGGGGATGGTAGCCGTCTATAACCCAGACGACTGAAGAAAAAACCTGCTTTTTTTTTGTTTGTTTTTTAAATATCATTATATTGTTTTACAGTCATGGGTAATTGTGTGATGATTCTCTTTCAAAGCTTGCAGGAAGTTTATATTATACGTGGACTCTCGTATAAGCTGGAGCGGGTAGTCATTCGCAGGCTGGAGATCCCAGGCGCCCCGCCTTCATGCGCTTTGGAGAGGGTCTTCGACGTTATCAGACGTCGCCCCGGGCCCGGAGTCTGGACAGATCATATCTACAGCGCGGCTCTCCATTCATCTGAAAAATCTCTATACAACGTATTACTGAAAATCTCTGTTTTGACCACTGACGATTTTACACGGTGTAATACGATGCATCTGCTTACATTATACACTCTGTTTGTGGATGTGATAGCGTGCCGGGTGAAACAGATGGGGCTGTCCAGAGGGGAGATTGTTCCTACACTTTTACACCTGAATACTGAAATAAACCGTAAATGCGGGGGAGATGTATTACTGAGAGTTTTCCAGTTTTGTACGTGAACATATACTTTTTTCCTTCATGCATGTTGTGTTTAATAAACATGAACATATGCTTTTTTCTCTGTGTGTGACTTTAATGAATGTAATAAAGCATACATTCTAAAACTCAGACGGTCAGTGTTCTTTCCAATAATATTGTTGAAAAAGGGTGAAATGTTTTACAAATCAAATTTATATAGCGCCAAAACCACAACAAAACAGTTGCCCCAAGGTGCTTCATATTGCAAGACAGAGTCATACAAACGAGGTTTTGGTGGAAAAAAAAAGGTGCTCGTATGAATTAATGATGGGTTTTAACACGGTCTCATTAAAAGCTCGAGGCTGTTCTGTGAGCGCTCTCCGCGGTGCTGAATCAGAGTTCAATTTAACGTTTCCAAGAGCGCCTATTTAAAACGTATACTTTTTTCTTCATGTAAGTGGACCAAATTTGTGTTTAATAACCATGAACATATGCTTTTTTCTCTGTGTGTTTCCAAGAGCGCCTATTTAAAACAAAAGACTAATATTTATGGTCGCTAAAACATATAAAAATGCAAAAGGACTATCCGGTTCATCATTCCGAAGAGATCCGTCTTAAAAGATGGGTGATGAGGGTTTAATGAAGGATATATATTATAGTTTTGGAGGGCCGGAGCGTTTACGCAGGGCTATGACCGATCAACACGGCTCTAAAATTCGTATGAAGCATATCAGAGATTTCCTGTCGGGGGAAGATGCATACACATTACACAAACCTGCCAGGACGCATTTTCCAAGAAATAGAGTATTTGTCACAAACCCGCTTAACCAATTTCAGGCGGATTTATGCGACATGCAGGGGTTATCAGATTTTAACGACGGGTACAAGTACCTGCTGACCGTTATCGATATATTCTCAAAAAAAGCGTATGCCAGACCTCTGAAGTCAAAGCAAGGGCGCGAAGTCTCACAGGCCTTTGCCTCACTCTTAAAGCAGAGCGGGGTGCCTCTGAAGATGCAGACTGATGCCGGGAAAGAGTTTTTTAACAAACCGTTCAAGGATTTAATGAAAAAACACCGGATTCTACATTTTGCCACCGCAAGTGATCTGAAAGCCTCGGTTGTCGAGAGGTTTAATCGTACGCTAAAGACGAGAATGTGGAGATATTTTACTGCTAAAAACACGAGAAGATACATCGACGTCCTGCCGTCTTTACTCACGGCTTATAACGAGAGTTATCATAAAAGCATTAAGATGAGGCCGAATGAGGTTAATGATCGAAATGTCGATCAAGTGTTTCAAAATTTGTACGGGGCATCCACCCTACGCAGGAGGCCTGTGAAGTGTAAATATAAGGTCGGAGATATAGTCAGGGTCTCCAAGCTCAGGGGAGTTTTTGATAAAAAATATGAACAAAGTTTTACGGATGAAATGTTCACGGTGTCAGAATGTATACAACGTACGCCGCCCGTTTATAAATTGAAAGATTATGACGGCGAGATCATTGAAGGTTCATTCTATGAACCGGAATTGCAGAAGGTTAAAATAGCAAAAGACAGACCGTATCAGGTTCAAGAAATTATTCGTGAACGTTTTACCAAGGGGAAGAAATTTGTATTTGTCAGATGGAAAAATTGGCCCGAGAAATTTAACTCCTGGGTTCCCGCGGACCAGCTGATGGCCGTATAAATATGAGAACTTCCATCTTCAACCGACATATGAGAAATGGATCGGGATCTGAAACACGGATTTTATATACTCTGCCTTCAAACGCCAGCCTAAAAGTATTCCCGGACAACACAATTTCATGCTACCAGGTGGACTTGGCTCGACACCTGGATCTAGAGGGTGACTGGGATGTGGCGGAAATTTCTTATCTGCACACCTGGTTAAATATCCCGGAAAAGCCTTCCTGTACGTTCCAGGTGATGAAAATTACGGGCAAGAACAAACTCGCCGTTCACTCGCGATATTTTGACACGGGATATTATGATAACTTTGAGGTTATTGCAGCGCGGATAAACCCTCGTTTGAAGACTATAGATCCGAATCTGACTTTAAAATATGACGATATCCAGAAAAAGTTTCTGTGGGAAGGAGACGGTACCAGCCAGGTATATTTTGAAGCCCCGACGGCGTACATGCTGGGGATGCACCCTAATCAATGGCTGAGATGTGGACCCGGGGTCACGAGCTGTCCCCGCTACCCCGATATAAAAGCAGGGATGTATCACCTGTTCTGTTATACAGACGTTGTACAGCCTCAGGCGGTGGGCAACGCTTTTGCTCCTCTCCTCCGAGCGTTCGAAATTGGAGGTCGTTTCGGGGAAATAATTACAAAGAAATTCAACCCCGCTTATTACATCCTGGTCTCCAAAAGACATATTGAGACAATACGAAATCAAAAGCGATCAAGATCGAACGGTGGATTTCAGATACGGTAAAGTGGTTGTGACATTACATTTTAAACCGGCGGGATAAAAAAAAAAAAAATGGCTGGGGCAGCGCACAAAGCCGACATTTATAGATTTGTGCCTTACTATGAAAATCAAGTCGGGAACGGCCTTCACGGCTTCCACGGCGCTCCTGTTATGTACGGGCGCGGGCTCGGGAACATATTTTCGAAACTGTTCAAATTTGTGTCGCCGCTGATTAAACAAGGATACACTATCGCCAAACCTCACCTGAAAAACGCCGCTCGAAGCATCGCTTCCGACGTAGTGAGCCGCGTTGTTGAGAGGGCCGGACGGAGTCAGGAGCCCGAGCAGCAGCGGGGGTCCGGGATCATGGTGCTCTCAAGAAGGCCCCGGAAACGCCCCCCGGGGAAACGGGTCAAAATGGTTAAAAAGCGAAAGACCCCCGGAAAAAGCAGAACAGTTCGAAGGAAGCATAAGAAGAGGAGGTTGTCCGGGGATATTTTCTCTTAAACAATGTCTCTTTTGCGAAATAATTCCCCCGAATGCACCATGAGCGAATTGGATTTATTCGCCGTCCCCGGGACCCAGCTGTCCATCGAGCAAAGCCGATACGTTGAAGTCAGCCCGTTATCAGCCCTGACGGACATGGGCCCTATCGAGTTTTTTATCCCCGGAGACGGTGAGAGGTATTTAGACCTCAATAATACGCTGCTTTATCTGCGAATGAAAATTACAAACGCCGACGGGACTGACCTGGCTAGTGACGCCCGCGTGGGCGTCATAAATTATCCTCTCAATACGATTTTCTCACAAGTCGACGTGACTCTGGGTGACCGGCTGATTTCCCAGTCCAGCGCGACGCACCCGTACAGGGCAATGATTGAGACGCTGCTGAACTTTTCCCCCGCTTCATTGAAATCGCAGTTCACGGGCGGTTTGTTTTACAAGGACACCCCGGGTCAGCACAATTCGACCGCTGTGGATGACGCGGGCCCGAATAAAGGCCTCGTGAGCAGAGCGCGCTTTAGCGCCGAATCGCGTGAATTTCAAGTTCAGGGTCCGCTGCACGCGGACATATTTTTCTGCGAGAGGCTTCTTCTGAATAACATTGATCTAAGAGTTAAATTAATTCGAGCCAGCGATGCTTTCTGCCTGATGGGGCTGGCGGCCTCCACTTTCAAGCTGAAAATTCTGGGCGCGTCCCTATTCGTTAAGAAAGTCACCGTATCCCCTGCAGTGAGATTGGGCCACTCCGCAGCTCTCATGAAAGGGAACGCCGTGTACCCGTTATCACGAATCAACGTTAAGACTTACGTGATCCCCAGCCATTCCAGGATATGCAACCATGAGAACCTGTTTTTAGGACAGCGCTCTGAGCCCCGTCTCCACAGGCACCCTGCGACTTGAAATGAGATTCAGAGTCGCGACTCCGCATACCACCACGCTGATAGTGTACGCGTGTTACGATTCTCTCCTGGAGATTAATTCCAAGCGACAGGTCCTTGTGGATTTTTACTGATGAACACCCTGGAATTGGACGCTGTTATGAGGGGCTTAATAGGAGACCTGTTTGCCGGTGTTTTTGCGTCTGACGAGTTATTCCGGATCAAGCCGGACCCTCCCGTATATTTCATTGTAAACACCCACCCTAGACATTTACCGGGGGAACACTGGTTAGCACTCACCGTTGAAAAAAATGGTCGAGCCACATTTTTTGACTCGTTCGGCCTCAGCCCGGACTTTGAATACTACCCTAAAAGCATCCTGTGATATCTGGAGAATCTCCCAGATGTTAAAAACATTCTGTATCACAACAAACAGCTTCAGCACGAGTTATCCGACGTATGTGGACAACACTGCGTGTATTATCTGTATAACAGAGCCAGTGGGAAGTCGTACCGGGACGTGGTGTCTTTATACTCCGAAAATACTATTGCGAACGATGATTTGGTTTCTGATTTTGTGAAAAGATATCATTATTGCCTTAAGAAAAGCTGCAATACCTCCTGTAACCAGCTAGCAGGGCCTCTGCATGAGTTTAAATATTGTCACGGCTTGTGTTAACCGGCTACCCTATTTTTTTATGTTTTTCCGTGTGAAAATGTAACCCCCGTCTTAGAACGCTCTCCCGATCATACCTTTAAAGTTTTATCACGTTTGGATAATTTAAACCTCCGTTTTTAAACGTAGAAAGAAGCTTTGACCTTTGATTTTTTTTTTATGTGTTTTTTTCACCTGAAAACGGGATGGATGTGTGAGAGCGGCCTTCCGATCATACCTTTAAAGTTTTATCGCGTTTGCATAATGTAAACCCCCGTTTTTAAACGTAGATTGAAGCTTTGACCTTTGACCTTTGATTTTTTTTTTATGTTTTTTTTTTCGCCTGAAAACGGGATGGATGTGTGAGAGCGGCCTTCCGATCATACCTTTAAAGTTTTATCGCGTTTGCATAATGTAAACCCCCGTTTTTAAACGTAGAAAGAAGCTTTGACCTTTGATTTTTTTTTATGTGTTTTTTTTCGCCTGAAAACGGGATGGATGTGTGAGAGCGGTCTTCCGATCATACCTTTAAAGTTTTATCGCGTTTGCATAATGTAAACCCCCGTTTTTAAACGTAGAAAGAAGCTTTGACCTTTGATTTTTTTTATGTGGTTTTTTGTGAAAAATGTTCCGGATGTGTAGAAAACGCACCCCCGATCATACCTTTAATGTTTTTCTTTTTTTTTGCATCGTTGTTATTAAGTAGAGAAGTGTTGAAAGTTGTTTTTAAACCATATGCCGAATAAAAGTGATGAAGGCCGGAGATGAGTTTCAGTCCGTGTTTTATTAGTAACAATATACAAAAACGTGACTGACTGACTGCGATGTATTTTAAAGAATCTTGATCATAATATCCAGTCAGTTTTTAATTCGATACCCTCCTTTTATGGTGAGAAACCTTCCCAGCGTTGGAAGTCTTTTTTTTTCTTAAGTTTCTTCCTGGCCGGCGAATCGGTTAAAAGAAGGGATTCATCCGGCGAGCTGCTCCGGCCTTTTTTAAGCTTCTGAAGCTGCTCGCGGGCTTGCGGGTTTGATACGCACGCCACCGGAATGTTCCGCTCCTGTAAAATATTGAGGAACTTCAACCAACCTGTAGGGGGGCTCGATTTCTTGAACGAGGATCCGAGATGTTTCATAAGATCTATGGCGTGAGACCCCCTCACGACTTTCCCCTTGTAAATAAATTCCCCCGACGGACTCCAGCGCGTATCACCCTTCCATAATTTCCTCATAATATATTCAGCGTTTCTACGCTCTCTGGAGGGGATATTCTTCAGGACCTCTGTGACAGTCTCATCTACCTCCTCCTCCTCCTCCACCCCCTCCTCCTCAGGTTGCTTAGCGACGCGAGTCTCTTGCGGGGGTGAAACGCGTGATTCCAGTTCCCCCTGCTTGATCAGGGTTAAATAGCGCTGCAGCAGAGCCTCATACTTTTTAAATTTTTTCATAAGGGGAGTGAGTACGTTCTTCCAGTATACCTCGCATTCGCGAGTCTAAATCATTTTCCGCCGTTTGTCTGATGTTATTTCCGCTCGGCGGAACGGAATGACCGAGTTGAAGCATCTGTTGAGGAGTGAGTAAAAACATCTTTTGCGCCGCTTTGAACGCCATTATCCTCTGGGTACTATTAGACTCGTTATAACGGGCAGGGCCGCGGCGAGCAGAGGCAGGAGAAAGCCGCCCGTCTGAATCAACGCTCCCCGCTTCTTTTTATAACTGGTTTTTCTGTCGGCCAGAAGACGTAAAACTCTTTTTCGTTTTTTCAAGGCCCGGAATTGAGAGTCGCTCAAGGCGATATTCCCCTTTAATATATTCGAAGCGATCTCGGATAAAGTTTTCAGAAGCTCCGGCCTGCAGGTCTTCAGGCTGTGGTGACGCTCCCTCGCGCCGGCTCTGATTAGCGCTTTAAGAGCGGGGGCGTTCCTTTTTAAAAGAGAGCTCATATCCGTTTATCTTTCTGTAAATAAACTGTGGGCCACTCGTGCGGGAGTAATCCCGATCTCAGTCTGAACTGATCTGGACACTCCTGCGTGCAATCCAGTAATAAATACCCGTAAGGTACGCTCGTAGCATCATCAAGAGCCTCCATAAAAAATTGTTTTCTGCCGGGAAACATTTGCTGAGCCAGAATGTTCATCTGTAACTTGTCTCTGGGGTTTTTAAACAGCACCATATAATTACAATTCAAACTGATGGTTCGACTGTATTTCCCTTTATGAAACACGTTCTGTGTGATCATGATGACGCTCATATTCCGGTGATGTCTGTACTGGGTGAAAATTCTTACAACTTCAGGATGATCCGCTGCTTGAAAGATGAGATCGTCCAAAATAACCAGATGGCTCTGACCTTCAGGGAAAAGGCTGTCGTCCAGAAATGAGTCAGGGAGTCCTCTTACAAATTTAATATTTTTATTCTTCAGTTCAGAATACAGAGGTTGTTCAGACGTACGAGGGCTGTCAATAAAGTAAGGGTCCTTTTTATTTTTTTCAAAAACTATATGGATTTCATTCATATGTTTTTACGTCAGACATGCTTGAACCCTCGTGCGCATGCGTGAGTTTTTCCACGCCTGTCGGTGACGTCATTCGCCTGTGAGCACTCCTTGTGGGAGGAGTCGTCCAGCCCCTCGTCGGAATTCCTTTGTCTGAGAAGTTGCTGAGAGACTGGCGCGTTGTTTGATCAAATTTTTTTCTAAACCTGTGAGACACGGCGGCTGCGTCCCAACGCGCGGACCCGTCCGCACGTCTTTCATTAAAAAAATCTCCTTTAACAGTGGAATATCCGGATAAAATGCTGAAACCGACTTCTTCTGAAACTTCTCTGTTCTCTCACGACGTCCTGGATCAATAGAACCTGAAATGTGGAGGTTTTCAGCTTGAACAGGCTGACGACGGCGGCTGGGAGCGCTGAGCGACGTCTCGCTCCGTGGGAAGTCCTTAAAGCGACAGAATCACCTCAAAATCTCTCATCAGCCGTTAAAATTTTCACTGAAAACCAGCTTAATTTTTCGAACCGTGTCCACTTCGATGTGTCTCACAGGTTTAGAAAAAATTTTGATCAAACAACGCGCCAGTCTCTCAGCAACTTCTCAGACAAAGGAATTCCAACGAGGGGCTAGACGACTCCTCCCACAAGGAGTGCTCACAGGCGAATGATGTCACCGACAGGCGTGGAAAAACTCACGCGTGCGCACGAGGGTTCAAGCATGTCTGACGTAAAAACATATGAATGAAATCCATATAGTTTTTGAAAAAAATAAAAAGGACCGTTACTTTATTGACAGCCCTCGTATACAGCCATACAATGTTGTCAGGCACATATCTCATAGCGTGGCTACAATTTTCCAGCAATGTTTTCACAAACACACTCTTTCCCGAACCACTCGGTCCAACGATGAGACAGGAGAATGGGGGCTGAAGTCTGGTGTCAAACTCCACCGTATTTCCCGAGTGAGACATGCTTCAAAATCCGAACGGTTCGGTTTCCCCGTCCTTTAAAAGACGCCGCTTGTCATACACCACCCTGAAGGATTTTTGAAATGACACGTTTGTCAAACTGAAACTGCTTTTATGACGTTTAATTCCCTGCTGCGGCGTTTTGATAGATGCAGCGAGGGCGGGATCTTTTATATAACCCTCGACCAGATCTTTGACGCTGTCAAAGTTTATTTTCTGACAGCTCTCGTGGGTTTGAGTGTTCCCCTTCACACGCATGACCGTTTTACCTCGTACGGTTTTATATGCGTAACCTTTAGGCCCCGCTGCTGCAAACTCTGTGATGACGTCGCCGTTCAACTCGTCGGTGAGCTGCCCCAGATAATTACCGGTAGGCAGTGGGGTTTCACCCCGCCTACAAACGTAAATCAGGCTATCGGTATCATAATACAGAATCCTGTCAGGATTTGCCACAGCCTCCATAAAACCGTACAAGGTCAAACGCGCGTACGCCGTTGTAAACGCTGCGATGAAAATATTGACGGCTTTACCCGGTCGGTTGACGTACCGCGGGGCGTACCTCCATTGAACCATAGCCACCTGACTGCTGAGGAATGTTAGATATGCGACTTCGTACTCTTCAGAAAAGAGATACCTGAACAGATCGTCAGCGTTTTTAACGAGCGCAGTCTGCGTCAGATTTGCCCTCTGGGCGAATTTCCCCCAGAAGGAGTTGAGGCAGATCTTAGCCATCTGTCGTTTTGCCGGATTGTGACTGATTTTTTCTGGGTCTAAACGAATCTTCTGATTCAGCCAGTAGTCCGTGATATATTTTTCTCTGCTCTCGGGGTCTTTATCAAATTCGGGAGGGAAACCAGAGGCTTCCTGCTTGTGTTTTAAGAAGGTTTATGTACCCCTCAAAGATTTTATCACTTTTTTCCTCAAAATGCCAGACTTCAAAAATCTTAGCTACAACATAGCCTGTATCCAGAGCTTTGTGGAATTCCGGGGTCGTCCAAGTCCCAGACAGAGCTCTCTGCTGCTGACTGTGTGTGCATGCTCCAGCTTGATTATTTTCATCAGCGCAGGTGCGACACAGAGTAAACACCAGTTTACCGTGAGGAGTTCTGTGTGGGAGGACGGGGAATTTTAGCCCCCGGGGCGGATACACGATGGCTTTGATGAGCCCGAAATAAGTCCTGGGGTCTCGGAAATTTCTCTCGATAATTTCCGGATGCCCCGTGGGATATGTGAAATTTACATTAACGTAAGGATACAGCGAGGTCACGTCGACGTAATAGACCCTCTCATCTTGCTTAGCCGTGTACCTCAGATGGGCCGCGCAAGTCCGACCGCCGTATAAAGCGTCGCGAGGTTCAAGGGACGCCGGTAACCCCCTGCGGGCGAAGAAACACCGAACGCTCTCATCCCTCAGCCTCATTTCAAGCCATTGATGCTCCCAAATTATGCTGAGGGTGACGCCCGGCATAGCCCGCAGAAAGGCTATTTTTTTCTGACACGCTGCGTGGAGCTCTCCAAATGAGGTGTTTGTGAGAGGGTTTATTTCGTGCTGTGTAAAACACCTTGCACACCCGTGGTAAAAACATCCGAGAAACTCCCACACTTTTATCCAGACGTCAATCTGGGCATACCCATCAACATAATAACCTCCTATTTTTTTCTCGCCCCTGTTTAGAGCGTGATCGATGATAATGTTTTGCGTCTCAGCAACCCATTCTAACCACTGCACGGCCACGTCCGAATATTTTTTATGCTTCGTTCTATAATTGTCGGCGGAGGGGATCGCCAGCGTTTTTGGAGCAAGAAAGTTAGTTTGGAAGACTTTCATACATGCCGAGGCGATTGTAACGCAGGTAAAAGGATCCACGCGTGTTTCAGCGATGAATTCAGACATAAATTTGGAGCAGGCTGCAGCCAGGATTTTTGTATCGTTATCACAATACATAACGGCCTCGGCTTTAAAATCGAAAATTGCGTTTTTTTCCGCACGTACCACGTGTTAAATACCTCTCTTTCTCCCTCTGACATATTTGCGACCCCGTAAGCCGCTGAGTCAGGGTACGGACATAGTTCAGATTTTTTTCTGAACTGAACAGGTGCGGAAAGTAGCCTTTGCAGACGATTTCGTCTTTCAGCCGGATTCCCAGGGCTTTAGGCATCTGAGATAAGCGCATTGTAAGGAAAGATAACGAATCTATATATTTCTGTTTAAAGGCGGCGTCTGTCATGAGTAATAGTTTACTCCCGGTCATAATCACAGCAGGGGTTACGCCCTGCTGGACTAAATACTTTAGAAGCAAATAGCCGTCAAAACCTTTTGAGTTGTGAGCGATGAACACGTATTCTTTGAATTTTCTCGTTCTAAAATGTTTAAAGAAGCGGGCTACGCAGTCTGTCCCCCATGCGCTCCAAAAATCACCCGTCTTTGTTACAGCGCTGACGTAAAACGGTACGTGTTCCCCGTTATTATCGACATACATTTCAAAATCATAAAAAACATATTTCTCTGAATGCGTCTCTTCAGCTTTGACCGGCGTCATATAGCAGAGGTGACCCTCGCCCGGCTCCTGGAGAGCCTCGCTGCATATATGACACCTCTTCTGCTTACACACGTGCGGAGCGCTGTTTTTAGAAAACGCTATGTAATACTCGCGTTTACATCGAGAGCATTTTTTTCTGTTATCACACACATTAACGAACTTACCGGCGGAAGGACGATACTTCGGCTGTTTATGCAGGCTGTAACAGGTGGGAGAGCGACACTTCTTGTTACATTCGCTGCAGAATACAGGGTTATTTTTCTCGTAACACTGCGTGGATTCACAAATTTTACAATATGACGGACAATTATGGGAGGCATGGTTATTGTACCCCTCAAAGCAAAACTTACATACATATTTCACTCCCAAAAATCTCTTTAAATCGATGATTCCGTAAAAATTATTATTAAACAGAAAAACGAAAAGTTTTCTGCAGCGCCGGTATTCCTGTCTGGAATTTTGTCAGCTTTCTCTCCCCTTCAGCTCTGAAAAACACCACAATTTTACAACCCAGAGCGTTTTCAAATTTTCCCACCTGCTCTAAAGATACCGGCGTAGCAGCCGATAATCCGACGCTAATTTGTAACGCCAGCCCGCGCTGCTCCGCCTCGTGCGTAGTCAGATGAGGATTCAATAACTGAACGAGGTTTATCGCGAAACATAAACTGTTGTCAGGATTATACACGATATTAAGGCATTTGGATTTTTTCCTCAGAACCTCGTGATGGAGGAGGTCATCTATTCTGCGCTTCCCTGCGCCGTTCTGGTTGCGGATGACTTGGACCACTAATTCCAGAGACTCGTCGGATAAAACGTTGGAATTCGATTGTATCAATCGTTCTAACAGATTTTGGAAGCCCGTCACATCGCCAGCGTCGTTATATGAGCTGGTCAAAGCGGCCTCGTTGTAGACTGAGTCCCCACGAATCTCCATTTGGATAAAGTCCCCGGCCCTGGCGTGTGTTAAAGCCTTTTCGACCGAGTTCTGAAGAGTCCCTACGACGTTACGATAAAATTCCGCGTAGTCGGGAATTTCGTCGACGCGCTGGAAATTTAGAGGCTGCCTGATTTTGATATTGTTAAAAGCAGGTCTCCTGATGACGTTAGCAGCCCCACCGCCCGTCATGGGAGAGTGCCAGCTGGACCCCGGTCGTGCATCATCCCCGTCTTCCATCAAAACAGAGATTGCCGCGTTTATCGGGGTTAAACGAGCTCTGTTTAAAATCTCTTCTCCGTGCGCATTGCGCGGGGAGGGACTTCGTAAAGGTGAAAAAACACGCGTGTCGTTAGGCATTTGATTTAATTCATCCACCGCGAATTGGACGTGAGGATTAACTTCACACGCGAGGAGGTTTACGGCATTATTTAACGGAGTCAGGCGTACCTGGTTCAACGCTGCGGGGCCGGACTCGTCTGGAGGCGGGGTGTGCGGGGGGTCAGGGGGCTCTTCAGTATCAGACTGGACCGTCGAATTTATAGCGTTAATCGCAGAAATGATGTAGGGGTTAATTTCTTCCGATTCTCGTTCAGCCGCCAAATTGTTAAGAGCATCATTTAGCGGTGTTAAACGAACACGGCTTAAAAGTCTCTCTCCGGACTCGATGTTATTTCGAGGCGGTGAATTTAACGCCTCGGGTAATGGGCCATCTGCTCCAGGAGCGCTCCCTGCTGAGTCGATTATTGAAGCGTTTAAATCCAATACACGTCCGAAGTTATTTTCCCGACCTGAATTCTCTCCTTCCATCTTTTAAAATCTGTAGCAGGAAGAATCTACCTCAAGAAAATCAATTAATATACCTCTTCAAAATGAATTCTCCCGTTCCATCGGAATAAGAGAAAAAACTAAAAATAAAAACAGACTACACATTTTCAAGAAAGTTGCGAGATGAGGTTAATCCCAGCTCAGAATATCTTCGAGCCTTGCGTGTCGGTGGAAAATAGACGGTCTCCCTCCACCGCGTGCTGAAAAAAGAGAAAATCGTTAGTTATTAAATATTTAAAATAAATAAATACATAAACTCCGACTCCTTACCGTGTACATCCGCGGATCGTTTTACGGGTCTCTCCCGCTGACCCGCTTCTCCATGGGCTGTGACAGAAAAAATCGGGTTATTCCAGAGTTTTAACCGTGATTTAATTTCGGTCGGTGTACTTACATCTGCGTGGTGAAGTCGGGGCTTCCGGCCATCGAACTTCTTCAGGGGGCTCTGACTTGATTTCTAGAATTAACATAAATAAATGAATACAAAGCATCACCCTCGCAAGCGGATATTCTGTACTATTTCAAATATATTACCGAGGACGGGTCCGAACACACTCTGGAACGTCTGCGTGGTTTTGTCTAAAAAAAAAATAAAAAAGACAGTTTCAGACGGCGTGCATCATTTAAAAACACTCATTTCTATCAAAACAGATTACTTAAATCACTTACCCTGAAAGCTGATGCGGTTTTCGCACTCTGCTCGAAGACAAGAAAACTTAATTAAACAACATGGTTTTTCAGGATTTTTTCCGCAAATTTATTCTATTTTATACCCATAGCTGGGGGTCCAGGCATCTTCACTCTTCACCGGTCGTAGTGGAAATGCTCGCTGACTCGTTCCCAGGGACGTGAGTGAGAAGGAGCTTTGTTGATTGTCCGGGTTCATCACCTCGGGGCAGCATCTCGGCTCAGCGGGTGTCCCGCGCCCCATGATCGATCGGCTCGCGCACCATGATCGATCGGCTAATATCTTAAAAGAAAACATCATTTGGCGTGAGTGAAAAGGAGCTTTGTTGATTGTTCGGGTTCATCACCTCGGGGCAGCATCTCCGCTCAGCGGGTGTCCTGCCACACACACACACACACACACACACACACACACACACACACGCACTCACACAGACACAGTTAGCGTCTGCAACAGGTTTTACAGCCGTGGGGTCATGTTTCCGCGAGCGGCTCTATGCGTGGGTATTTGACCGTCTTGCTGCAAAGACTTACAGCCGAGAGACGGCTATTTGTTTCCCTTCTTTAATTTACGAATTAAAAAACAGAAAAGGAAACGTAATAATTTAAGAATTAAAAATATTAAAGGGGCATTAAATAATAGACACTGATTTATGTTTAATTATTTCAGAATTAGTTAATTCTTTAATACATTAAAAAGATCTAGGTATTTTTAATCATTCTTTAATTCATGAAATAAAATGACATTAAAATATTAGACCCTGGGTGGGAGGGGAGGTATGGCTTGGAGGCGGTGCTTGCGTGGGGTTAGGGGAGGAGCTTGGGGGTGGGGCTAGGGGAGGAGCCAGGGGCGGAACTAGGGGAGGAGCCGGGGGCGGGGCTTAGGGGCGGGACATACTGACGTCATCGACTCTGATTGGATGTGACGTCATAAGGGGCGGGGGCTCGGAGGCGGGACTAGGGGCGGGGCTTAGGGGTGGGACATAGTGACGTCATCGATTCTGATTGGATGTGACGTCATAAGGGGCGGGCTTAGGGGCGGGGCTTAGGGGCGGGACACAGTGACATCATTGATTCTGATTGGCTGTGATGTCATAGGGGGGGTCGATTCTGATTGGCTGACAGGGTCATTAATCACTTTTTGACTAAAGGTTGGTCAGTTTTCTCTCTAGGACCTGTGGCCCAGATTGGGATAACTGTGCTGGAAATGATTAATCTCTCATTAGCCTCTGGATCTCTTCCTAAATGTTTAAAATCTGCAGTGATTAAACCATTACTTAAGACATCTAATCTTGACCCTAGTGTATTGACAAACTACAGGCTGATATCAAATCTATCATTTTGCTCTAAAATTCTGGAAAACGTAGTTTCACGGCAGCTCATGGACCACCTTACTGAGAAAAATATTTTTGAACCACTGCGGTCTGCTTTTAGAAAATATCATATCACAGAGACAGCTCTCAATAAAGTGGTGAATGATCTGCTTGCAATGGATTCAGACATAACTACGGTTCTGGTGCTGTTAGATCTTAGTGCTGCATTTGATACCATGGATCATCATATTCTACTCGACAGGCTGGAGAATCATTTTGGGATTACTGGGAATGCCCTTGCATGGTTGACATCATATCTGGCAAGTCTTTCTCACTGTGTTTTGTACAAAAACACTGCCTCTAACCTTAGTGACATGAAATTTGGGGTTCCACAGGGGTCCGTCTTAGGCCCCCTGCTTTTCTCCTTTTATATAGCACCCCTTGGGCCCATATTGCGGTGTTTTGGGATTACCTTTCATTGCAGTGTTGATAATACTCAGTTATACATGCCAAAACTGCTGGTAATCTCATCCACATAAAATCCTTAGAAGATCGCCTTGCATTAGTGAAAAGCTGGATATCTAGCAATTTCCTACTTTTAAACTCTGATAAGACTGAAATGATAGTTCTTGGTCCAGTGACACATCTGCATCAATTTGACCAGCTAACGCTTAGCCTAGGCTTGTGTGTCATACATCACACTGACAAAGTGAGGAACCTTGGGGTAATTTTTGATCCTACATTGTCCGTTGACCTCCACATTAGAGATATTATGAGGACTGCTTTCTTCCACTTGCGAAATATAGCGAAGATTTGTCCCATCCTGTCTATGGCTGATGCTGAGACCCTGATTCATGCGTTTGTCTCTTTGAGATTGGACTACTGCAATGTTCTATTTTCTGGTTTACCGCAGTCCAGCATTAGGGGTCTCTAATTGTTTCAAAATTCTGCTGCCAGACTGTTGACAGGAAGCACAAAGTTTGACCACATTACACCCATTTTGGCATCTCTTCACTGGCTTCCTGTCCCTGTGAGATGAGATTTTAAGGTTCTGCTACTAGTCTATAAAATTGTTCATGGACTGGCACCTCCCTACTTAGCTGACCTAATTAAACTCGAAGTACCATCCTGAGCTCTGCATTCTCAGGGTGCAGGACTACTTTGTGTCCCTAGGGTGAATAAAAAGTCTTTCTCTTATCGTGCCCCTGTTCTATTGAATGATCACCCTGCATCAATAAAACAATCAGATTCTGTAGAGACTTTCAAGTCTAGACTTAAGGTGCACTTATTTTCTTTCACTTATTGAGTGTTGTTAGAAGGAAACGTGTAGTAACACAGTGGTAAACATACCACTGTCCCAGCTTTTTTTAAATGTGTTGCAGGGATCCATTTCAAAATGAGCAAATATTTGCACAACAATAATTAAGTTTATCAGTTTGAACATTAAATATCTTGTCTTTGTGGTGTATTCAGTTGAATATTGGTTGAAGAGGATTTGCAAATCATTGTATTCTGTTTTTATTTACATTTCACACAATGTCTTAACTTCATTGGATTTGGGGTTGTACATGCTTGCCGGCTAAACTTGCCTTGCCTGAGATTGATTTTGACTGCTCTGAGTCAGAGGACGGTTTTCTTTTTGATGCAGAGGGGGATCAAGTCTTGGAGACCGATGAGGACTCCGATGCCGTGGACCTCCACAATATTGTGGAGGTGCTTTTTCAGATCCGAAATTTGTATATGGAGTATATTGAATGCACACATGGGATAGAACAGAACACCATCATGGACACAGTGGTTAATTTAACTCTGGCCGAACCTGATATCACGACTGCTTACACTGACCTCCATCACATCAGAGCTCTGCACCTCCAACACCGCATTCCTCCATATATCGATAATCCCATGGACTTCGTGCACTCCCCCGATCCACAGGACTCCATTCCTTTTACCCCAACAAGCACAACCTCCGCGCAATCCCGTAGTCCACACCTCCCTGTCATAGCCTCCGCATGCCACACATCATATCCACCGCCACTAGTTCACCCACCACCTCAGCAGCATGAGTTCCACACCCCTCTCGCTTCTTCACTCACCAGTCCCTTCATCAAATCACCTGTCTTCTCAGCTTTCGCTGCTCATGCTCCACACCTCCATCGGCATGGGCAGTGCCACTAAGAAGAGGAAGAAACGCGGGCCAAAGCATGGCAGAAAGAGCCGCCAGCCGGCTTTGGATAAGGCATGCTACCATCCTGCCCACACCTCCATTTGGAGCGGTTTTGGGAGCAGCAACAGAACTAATGATTGCCTTGTGTTCCAGTTTGGGGGTGGTTGCAGAGCAACACACCCCCTCTGCTTTTTGTTTCAAGTGTCTGGGATTTTCCCGGCTGTTGAGGGGGCCCGGTGGAGCTATCCACTGCCGCCACGGAGGTCATCATGGTGCCTGATGGGCCATCCCCCCCGTGGCAGAGGATGTCACAATCCCAAAGGAGCCAGTTCCTGCCTCTGCTGTCATGGGGATCCCGAAGGAGCTGGTGTCAATACCTGATGACATCAGGACCTCAGAGGAGCCGGCTGGCATGGGGCCCATGGACATCTGTGCTCCCCTGGAGTCATCCGCCTCAGGGTTGGATGACGTCAGCTGTGCAGAGGTACCATCCAGAGGGTATTCTGATGACGTCAGCACTCCTGTGGACAAGGTGGCTGCCCTCTGGCTGCAGCTGTGGACCCTTGGGGGCCTCGTTGGTGCCCTGCTACTCCTGCTTTGGATTTCTGTGAGCTGGATGGCTGCTTGCCTGTCACAGTGGTGGACTCCTGGGGCGTGGTTTGACCACCCTTCTGACATTGTTGTGGGCCTCTGTGGGCCACCAGACCATCCACCTCCCTTGACAATGGACTCCTGTGAGCTGTCTGACTGTACACCAGTCATCGAGGTGGCCTTCCCTTAATGATGGACACTTGTGAGCCATCTGGTCCCCACCAGACTCGGTGTAGACCTTGGGTTGGCTGCAGGATCAACCTCCAGATGCCGCACTGGACACTTGTCTGCCACACGGTGCTCCTCCTGGCATTGCTGTGGTGTCACCCAAAGTGACATCAAAAGGAATAATGTGATTATTAACCATCAGATGACAAGGTAAAACCTTTTAAATCATTCTAAAGTCAGCTTTAGGCAGAATCAAGGTTGTTTTGAGGAGAAACTAGGCAAAACTTGGTGACACTTTGAAATGACGGACACACTGCTCTCTTCATCTGTCTTTTATGATGAAATAATGCTGAATTTAGGTAGAAATGATTGTTGTACAAAAGCTTTAGATATGTCGCTGAGATAGATGATGACTGGAGTGCAGTTTTAAGCAGAAACGAGGCGATAATCCGTGAAGTGCGGCTAATGATGCATGCGCAGTGAAGGCAGGGTGGACTGATTTTTAGCGGGGGACTGTTCGGTCGGTGACACTGGCTTTATCTGTTCCATTGTGTCACTTTATCTTCCATTTATTGTCCACGTTGGTTATTGTTTCCTGTTTTTGAATTCCTTTGGTCAGCTCTGCTCTTATGTGAATATATTTTTTGTCTACTCTGAGTACTCCCATTGTTATTAGAGTTCCTGGTTTTAGTGTGACAGCTGGTAGATCGGCGGTAGCAATGACAGATGCATTCAAGGTGAAGGGGTGATTGCATCAAGGATAGACTCTAAGCACTTTCTTGATTGTAATAGTGATGGATAGGTTGATGGACAAGATCACATAGGAGTCGCAGTCTCCATGGACTATGATGTTTGCAGATGACATTGTGATCTGTCGTGAGTGTACAGAGCAGGTTGAGGCTAACATCGAGAGGAATGAAGGTCAGTAGTAGAAAGACTGAGTACATGTGTGTAAATGAGAGGGAACCCAGTGGAATAGTGTGGTTACACGGAGTAGATGTGGTGAATGTCTTTAAATCAGAGTCATCAGAGAGACATCAGAGTCAGAGCTGCGTCAGTCACAGTCAGTCAGAGCTGCAAAAAGTTTGTACCTGAGTTTTCAGAGGTGGTGTTTGTAGTTGCCATCTGCCACGCCGGTGTTTGCCAACCCGGACAGTGGGAATACCACCTCAACCGGCAACTTAGCCCAGCGACTGGACAGCAACAACGTCCGAGGCCCAACGTGGTGAATTCACTGAGGCCGCGCGCTGCATCACGAGTGCCGCTTCCCCGAGGCCTCGTGCAGCCACCGCGGATCCATCAGCGCGGAAACACCGAGGCCGCGCGGCACCAGCGCAGTGCAGATCCATCCCGGTGACAAACAACGCAGGCTGTTAACATCGGCGATCGACAAGCTGCTCATAAGCCGACCATGGGGCCTAAGAAGGTTCTGACAGCGGAGGAAGGTGACGATATTAAAAAATCTCTGGACTTTTTATCAGAGGAGATTTCTGTTGTGAAGCAGCAACAGAAATCAATCATGGATCTGGTGGAGGAGGTGAAGGCATTACGGCTCCAGAATGCCGAGAAAGACCGGCATCTGGTGCAGCTGGAAAATAGAGTGGCTGAATTGGAGCAGTACACCAGAATCAACGACGTCATCATCACAGGTCTTCATATCAAACCACGGTCCTACGCACGGGCGGTAACAGATGAGAGCGGAGGGGAGCCCAGTGAACAGGAGGTCAGCTCTGTGGAAAAACAGGTTGCTGATTTCCTCCTATCTAAAGGTATAGAAATGGATTTAAATAACATTGAAGCGTGCCACCCTCTGCCCCGGAGAAATGACGGTGATAAACGAACCGTCATCATGAGATTCATCAACAGAAAACACAAAACAGCACTGTTAAAACAAGGAAGAAAACTGAAAGGGACAAACGTATTCATCAATGAACATCTCACCAAACGGAATGCCGACATCGCCAGGAAAGCACGCTTCTTGAAGAAACAGGGAAAAATCCAGCACACATGGACTTCAAACTGTAAAATATTCATCAAACTGAACGGATCACCAGAACAAGCAAAAGTCATGGCAATAAGGAACATCGAGGAGCTGGACAAATATGAACAATAGTGTTTCTTAAAGTGAGGATCTGGACAAATATGACCAATAAGGTATGAGGACACAAACACATCACAACACCATGACACAGACCAGAGGAACCTATTCATCTACTACCTATTGATCTACATCTGGAGACAAGAAGGATATAACTCAAAGGATTGCTGATCATGGAAAAGTAGAACTGAGAACATTTAAATACACAGACCACAATGTACTGGACTTGGAGCACGATATAGACCCGGACAATAATTTCTTCTCAAATATCAATGACAGTTGTTGCTATTATACAGATGAACAGTTTAATCGGATCATTAGAACGGCTAACAAATTATCAATAATCCATTTCAACAGCAGAAGTCTATATGCAAACTTTAACAACATTAAAGAATATTTAAGTCAGTTTTAAAAAATATTTAACATAATTGCTATATCAGAAACATGGATCAATGAAGATAAAGGAATGGATTTTGAACTGGATGGATATGAATTTAATTGTGTAAACAGAAAAAATAAGAGTGGAGGAGGAGTGGCTGTGTATGTGGATAAGAACATGGATTATAAAATAGTAGACAATATGACAACTGTGATTGATAACTTATTAGAATGTATAACTATTGAAATATGTGAAGAAAAAAGCAAAAATGTATTAGTCAGCTGTATATATAGAGCACCAGGATCTTGTATTGAAACATTCACTGACTGTATGGGAAAAATGTTCTCAAAAACTAATCAAAAAACTGTGTTCATTTGTGGTGACTTAAATATTGATCTGCTCAATCCAAATAAGCATAAAATAACAGATGAATTTATCAGTATAATGTACAGTATGAGTTTATATCCAAAAATCACCAGGCCAAGCAGAATTACATCCCATAGTGCCACCTTAATTGATAATATATTCAGCAATGATATTGAGAATAACACTGTGAGTGGATTATTAATCAATGACATTAGTGATCATCTACCAGTTTTCATCGTTTATAATAGAAACCATCGGCGGAATCAGCCAGAGGAGAAAATAAAATACAGGCGAGTGCGGACAGAGGAAAACATGAACACACTAAAGAAGGATTTACAGGAGCAAAACTGGGAAAAGGTATACAGTGAAAGTGATGTTGATAGTGCATATGAAACTTTTTTACAAATATTTACATCATTATATGATAAAAATTGTCCAATTAAACAAGACTACAGAAAACAAAAAATCCAAGCTCGACCATGGATGACGAAAGGGTTACGAAATGCATGTAATAAGAAAAATACACTGTATAGAGAATTCATAAAACTAAAGACTAAAGAGGCAGAAAATAGATATAAGAAATACAAAAATAGATTAACTAATATTATACGGGTATGTAGGAAGGAATATTATAGTAACATATTATATAATAACAAAAACAATATTAAAGGAATATGGGATATATTAAATAGCATTATCAAAAATGGTAATAAAAAACAGAGTTACCCTCAGTATTTCATTGATAATAATGTCAAGAAGGAAAATAAGGATGAGGTAGTCAACGGTTTTAATAATTTTTTTGTAAATATTGGACCAAGCTTGGCAGAAAAAATTCCAGATTCCCAACCTGAGGATTGGGATAATAATCTCATAGAAAGAAATCCCTGTTCAATGTTCCTCACAGCAGTGGATGGAAATGAAATTATAGACATTGTGAATAATTGTAAATATAAAACATCTACCGATTTAAATGAAATTGATATGGTGGTGGTAAAACAGGTCATTGAATGGATTGTAGAACCATTAACATACATCTGTAACTTATCATTTCAAACCGGTAAATTTCCCAATCAAATGAAAATAGCTAAGGTTGTGCCGCTGTATAAGACTGGGGATAGACACCACTTCACAAATTATAGACCTGTTTCTTTGCTTCCACAATTTTCCAAATTATTAGAAAAGTTATTCAATAATAGATTAGACAAATCCATAAATAAACATAAATTACTTACTGATAGTCAATATGGATTCAGAGCACATAGTTCAACATCACTTGCATTAATAGAATCAGTTGAGGAGATTACAAACGCCATAGACCACAAATTACATTCAGTTGGAATATTTATAGACCTTAAAAAGGCTTTTGATACAATTAATCATGACATATTAATCAATAAACTTGAACAGTATGGGATTAGGGGGTTGGTGTTGCACTGGGTGAGAAGCTACTTAAGTAACAGAAAACAGTTTGTGAAGTTGGGGGAATATACATCATCATGCTTGGACAATGCTTGTGGCGTCCCACAGGGGTCAGTATTGGGTCCAAAACTGTTTCTAATTTATATAAATGATATTGTCAATGTTTCCAAAATATTAAAATTAGTATTATTTGCAGATGACACAAGCATTTTTTGTTCAGGGGGGGATTTGCAGGAGTTACTGAGGAGGATCAGTATAGAAATGGGAAAATTGAAAATATGGTTTGACAGAAATAAATTATCATTAAACTTATGTAAAACAAAATACATGTTATTTGGCTATTGTAATACAGACATACAGGTTCAGTTACAAGTCGAGGGGGTAGATATTGAAAGGGTACATGAAAATAAGTTTCTGGGGGTGATAATAGATGATAAGATAAACTGGAAGACTCATATAAAACATATACAAAGTAAACTGTCAAGAAGCATTTCAGTTCTAAACAAAGCGAAACATATTCTGGACCACAACTCACTCCGCATTCTTTACTGCTCACTGGTTTTACCATATTTACAGTACTGTGCAGAGGTATGGGGTAATACTTATAAAGGTACAACACAATCACTATCAGTAATGCAGAAAAGAGCTATAAGAATTATTCATAATACTGGCTATAGAGATCATACAAATCCACTATTTTTACAATCCAAATTCTTAAAATTCACAGACTTGGTTCATTTTCAAACAGTACAAATTGTGTATGAAGCAATAAACAATTTACTTCCAGCAAATATTAAAAATATGTTTTTTAACAGATCAGGGGATTACAGTCTGAGGGGGAAATTTAATTTAAAGCATCAGTGGGCACGAACAACATTAAAAGGTTTCTGTATTTCTGTCTGTGGGGTGAGGATGTGGAACAGATTGGGAGTGGGGCTCAAGCAATGTCCAAGCATGAACCAGTTCAAACAGCGGTACAAAATATGGTTTTTTCTGGGTATAGGGAGGAGGAAGGGTAATGAGGGTTAGGGTGTTTTTGTTTTTTGCTTCGGCTTGTAAATATATAGTATTTTGTATGTAAGTAGGTATGTGTAGGTGTATATTTATGTTTGTGTATATATATGTGTATATATGTATATGTGTATGTATGTTGATGTGTATATGTATGTGTATGTGTATATATATGTATATATATATATATTGATATCGGTTTAGGTGTGTAGGAATTTATGTGTATATGTGGCAAAGGGTATTACTGGTTGTGGGGAAGAAGGGGTAGGGATAAATAAGCTGATGCTTCACCCTACCCCTTTTCGGACATGTTGGGTACACAGTAGGAACTTTTTTGTTGTTGTCTTTACTGATCTATCTTGTAATTGTTGTTGTATCAAATGTTCGAAATAAACAGTTTTCATTCATTCATTCATTCAAAATACTTGTGTTCAACTATACGAAGTAATGAAGAGTGTGATAGAGAGGTAAAGAAGAGAGTGCAGGTGCAGTGGAGTGAGTGCAGAAAGGTGGCAGGAGTGATTTGTGACAGCATATCTGCAAGAGTGAAGGGGAAAGTCTACAAGACAGTACTGAAACCAGCTATGTTGTACAGCTTAGTACAACATAGTGATGGCACTAACAAAAAGACAGGAGGCAGAGCTGAAAATGGTGTGATTTTCTTTGGGAGTGACAAGGATGGACAGGATTAGGAATGAACATATCAGGGGGACACCACAGTTAGGAAGGATTTGAAGACAAAGCCAGACAAGAGAGACTGAGATGGTTTGGACATTTGCAGAGGAGGGACCCACGATATATAGGGAGAAGGATGATGAGGATGAGGACATCAGGCAGGAGGAGAAGAGGGAGGCCAAAGAGGAGGTTTATGGATGTGCTGAAGGAAGTCATGCAGGTGGTTGGTGTGACAGAGGATGCTGCAGACAGGGTGAGATGGAGACGGATGACCTGCTGTGGTGACCCCTAATGGGAGCAGCCAAAAGTAGAACAACAGTGATTTTTTTTTTAAGGTTTGTTTGCTTGTGGATATTTTATGTCCACCACTGTGACATGAATAGTATGTGTCTCTTCATTTACAGATCAATCAATCAATCAATCAATCAATTTTATTTATATAGCGCCAAATCACAACAAACAGTTGCCCCAAGGCGCTTTATATTGTAAGGCAAGGCCATACAATAGTTATGTAAAAACCCCAACGGTCAAAACGACCCCATGTGAGCAAGCACTTGGCGACAGTGGGAAGGAAAAACTTCCTTTTAACAGGAAGAAACCTCCAGCAGAACCAGGCTCAGGGAGGGGCAGTCTTCTGCTGGGACTGGTTGGGGCTGAGGGAGAGAACCAGGAAAAAGACATGCTGTGGAGGGGAGCAGAGATCAATCACTAATGATTAAATGCAGAGTGGTACATACAGAGCAAAAAGAGAAAGAAACAGTGCATCATGGGAACCCCCCAGCAGTCTAAGTCAGAGACAATACTGTCTTCTTGTGGGACTTCAGCATAATAATAAGGCCATTCTAACCACAAACATGACTGACTGTGCTCACATGGACTGCAGTGAAATCCAGAAAACAAAGACAGAAAACAAAGTTTGACTTGTGACATTAATTGACTATATATATATATATGTGTGTGTGTGTGTGTGTATGAATAAATTGAGTCCCTGAAGCAGTCACAAGGTGGCGCCATGTGACGTCTTCCTCCCGGTGAACCTGCTCCTCCCAAACCCCGGATCAGAACACCGGCCTCGGGTGTCGAAGTGTTCCTCCTCGCCTGGTTTTTGACGGGTCCGTGAAGGCAGCATGTGTGCGGTCATGGAGACGGTAAAGTGCGCTGTGTCTGCGGCTAAAAGTAGGTGAAAGAAGCGCAGCCATGAGCTCAGCACTGACCAGGATGCGCAGAAAAGCGCCGACCAAGTTCAGATGGAGTAAGTACAAAATGAATCTGTTCAGATCACAAAAAAACACCTCAGGTGTCCAGCTGCCTGCTGTCGTCAAACACTGCGGGAACAGTAGGAATGAACGGAGATAGAAGGTCTTTTTCACTGCGGATTTGCACTAAATTTAATTTACAAGGCAGTTTGGAGTCAGTGCTGCGTTTTTGCGCAGCGGGAAAAATGTTGTTTTTGTCATTGTGACAGGTGCTTAAAAAAGAACTGTAACCAGAGGAACACCTCTCCAGAGAGTTTGTTTTCGAACGACTTAAAGTGATAACGTGTAAGATGTTCCAGCAGGATTTATTTTCATTTGGGAACTGAACAGCTCATTATTTAGCGCTGGGTCATGGTTCCCCGTATGGACCAGGACCAAAACAGAATTCTGGTACTGCGCAAGACTTCCGGAAGTGCTTAAAGCCTTCGAGTGGAAGTATTTTAAAAAGTCCAAACTTCAGAAAAATGAAATCCTCATGGCATTGGTTGGTGTGTACTGAAGTGGAAAACTAGATCACAAACCTCTGCCAACAATAGTTTTCAATAACACATTTTTTTCAATGTTCACGGTCAAATTCCTGTTAGCAGTGGCTTTAAATAAGCTAAAATATAATAATACAATAATATGCTTTTGGAGGGTGGTGTGCATTATCAGAGGCCCGACGTTCATGAACAGTCGCCCAAAATGACAGATATTCGCCAGAGTTAGACGAGGGTGAATATCTGTCATTTTGGGCGACTGTTCATGAACGTCGGGCCTCTGATAATGCACACCACCCTCCAAAAGCATATTATTGTATTATTATCACTTTTTACTGAGATACACAACATGTAACGCGTACATAAAAAGTTGGCTCACTTTAACTTTTGTTGTGTCGGCTGGTGCTCGCTGCTCTCCAAATTCGTCAGTGCGTCCTCATCAAGCTGGCTGCTCATGGCTGCTGTTGTCGTACTATGCATGAGAAAATCATCCGGAATATCCATATTGGAACCAACACACACCTCTCGCCTTTTTAGGGTTTTTTTTTTTCTCCCCTCTGTGGACAGTTCTTGGGCTGCGCGCATGCTATGACATCATTTGTTTACGCACAGCGGGCGGGTATAGCCAGATAGCGTCGACGTAAATCTATGGTACCAGCCCAGCAACGCCCCGGTAAAGTGATGATAATACAAAATATGGATCAAAAGGGCTTTTCAGTGTTAATAATCCATTAAATCCACAATACAGATCAGATGCGGATCAAACTCAGATTATATCACAATCAAAAAACTTTTGATTGAGAAATAATGCAAAATGTACACCAAATGGACTTTTCAGTATTAAATTCAAATGTCCACAAAGTCTATAATCTGGATCAGATCCAGATCAAACTTTGTCAGGCGATGGTGTCCATCTCACCTCACTTTCAAATGTCAGTGTGATTGGGGCACGTTTGATTAAGAATATAAAATACGAGGTCTGTTAGAAAAGTATCCGACCTTTATATTTTTTGCAAAAACCATATGGATTTGAATCAGTGTGATTGCATCCAAGCTTGAACCTTCGTGCGCATGCGTGAGTTTTTTCACGCCTGTCGGTTGCATCATTCGCCTGTGAGCAGGCTTTGTGTGAGCAGTGGTCCACCCCTCTCGTCAGATTTTTATTGCGAATAAATGTCTGAACGATTTGGAGCTTTGCTGCATCAAATTTTTCCAGAAACTGTGAGAGACCTCCAGGTGGACACCATTCGGAAAATTCAGATGGCTTTCAGGGACGATTTTATGAGGATTACACAGATTAAGGAGTGCTCCAGCCGGTTTAAAGACCGCCCACAGCGTCTGAGGGCGCGGCGCGCTCCGAGCGCCGATCGACAGGCTGAAACCCCGCTGAAACAACCAGATCATTTCCAAAGTGAAGGCTTTGTTGATCCGGGACGTCATCTGACTTCCACAGAAATGGCAGAAGACGTGGACATCACCACTTTTTCGGCACATTCCAGTGTTACAGGAGTTTTTGTCATGGAAAGAGAAGCGGAGGGATGCGCCACGGAGCCGCGAATGGCGCAAACAAAAGCACCTCCGTGTTGGTCTCACAGGACGGCTTTCAGATGGCTTTCAGACGGCTTTCGGTGGCTTTTCAGTCATGTGACTATCCGAGAAATTGTGAATGAGCTGGACATGCCAGAACATGTCCTGTGAGGCTTCATCACGGCGTTGCTTTGCGCCATGCGGCCCTGTCCCGACGCGCGAATTTCTCCGCACGTCTGTCTCAATGTGCCGAAAAAGTGCTGATGTCTACGTCTTCTGCAATTTCTGTGGAAGTCAGACGACATCCACAACAAACAAAGCCTTCACTTTTGGAAATAAATGGCACATTCCACTGTTACAGGAGTTTTTGTTATGGAAAGAGGGACGTCACTGGGGCCCTTAAGTTGAAAGCATAAGTGCGTCACACACACACGGTCAGCCTTATATATTAGATCATGACCCGCTCACTGGAGCCCTTATTTTTGCAGTTCACATGGTACTCTCAGGTCAGGTAGCAAACATCACACTTTATTGACTATGTAGTAGCAGCTGGCTAGGGTGCAGCTTGATTGCAGTCCAAACGGGCCAGCGCACACCACGTGTGAGTTTAGGTGAATGTTTTTTCAATTAAAATATACCTGCTGTGTACGACATGCCAGAGCATTGCAGTGATGTGACATGCTGTCACCTTTTTTATCTTCATTCACTCATGATCTCATGCATGTCACAAATTACGCTTTGAACATTAATGATGACAACATACACACAGTGCAATGCAACTTACTACACCTTAACTAAAGTGACATTAAGTATACAATGACATGGCTAAAATTCTTCTCTATTACCCGTGCGTAGAACGGTTAACTCAGCTATTTCTGTAAATGGGTGCCCCTGCTATGCCAATTCGCTGGCCAATCTTGCGCTCCATTGTCCCCTCACTTGTGAACCCCAAGGTACTTGAACTCCTTCACTTGGGGCAAGACTGCATTCCCTACCTGGAGTATCTAATCCATCGGTTTCCTGCTGAGAAGCATGGCCTCAGAATTAGAGGTGCTGATCCTCACACTTGGCTGTGAACTGATCCAGTGAGTGTTGGAAGTCACAGGCCGATGAAGCCAACAGGACCACATCATGTGCAAAAAGCAGTGATGAAACCCTGAGCTGACCAAACTGGAAACCCTTCTCCCCCCGACTACGCCTCAATATCCTGTCAATGAATATCACAAACAGGATTGGTGACAAGGCGCAGCCCTGGTGGAGGCCAACCTCCACTGGAAACGAGTCGGAGTTACTGCTGAGCACTCGAACACAGGTCTCTCTTTGTGAGTACAGAGATTGGATGGCCTTGAGAAGGGACCCCTCACTCCATACTCCTGTAGCACCTCCCGCAGTATCTTCCGGGGTACCCGATTGTACACCTTCTCCAAGTCCACAAAACACATGTAGACTGGATAGGCATACTCCTAAGGACTCCTCCAGGATCCTTGTGAGAGAGAAGAGCTGGCCAGTTATTCTACGACCAGGTCGGAAACTGCATTGTTCCTCTTCAGAGGTTCGACTATCGGCCGAACCCTCCTTTCCAGCACCCTGGAGTAGACTTTACCAAGGAAGCTGAGTAGTGTGATGCCTCTTTAATTGGCACACGTTCTCGAAAAATAGCATATTTTTTTGTTTGCTTTGTTTTCATATCTCAAAAATGTGATGTGATTGGCAAAAACTAACACCAGATTCAGGTTCAGTGCCCCCAAATTATCCAAAATCTGTTGGAAAAACTCCATGCAACAAAAAATGTATTGACCAATGTTATTCATCGTAAAAGTCATGTTTAAATTAAATGATAAAACATCAAGCATCGGTTACGTTCCTCTGACATATGGGTTTGATAATGAAATGTTAGGAATCATTGCCATTTTTTTCATCTATATATCAGTGTCATAAAGCCACATGGGTTGTTAAAGCAAGCTTGTCCTGCGTCGCGGTCTCAAGACCAGGTCAATGAGGAGGGCAGATGCAAGATAGGCGTATGTCATAAATTTGGTCAAATCTCAACCACATTAGGTGTACAGACAAGTGCATTCACCAGTTCTAGTCCCAAGCCCGGATAAATGAGTAGGATTTTGCCAGGAAGGGCATCTGGCCTAAATTTGAACAAACCTGATCACAAATCAAATATCCACACCGGCTCAGTCGCAGCTCGGATTAACAGGAACTGCCGCTGGTCCTGTTGTCCAACAGGCTGCCAGCAGAAAATGAGCTACTGTTTGGTGGAAAAAGAGGATCAGATTCGTGCAGGAACTGTAATAAATAAAAATAAATAAATTTTGCTCATGCGTGCTCACATCATATTAAAGATATTAGAGACTGCTCTTTCTTAAATTCTGTGTACGTCCTTGTACATACATGTCAACCCGTGCACAGTCCTCCCCATACAGAAACTGCAGTTTTCCTTACAGATATCATACACACGAGGAATAATTTGTAATGCACAGTGGTGGGCACAGCTAACCAAAAAGTTAGCTTTGATAACTGGTAATCAGCTAACTGAAAAGTTGTCTTTTTTAACGCTAAACCGATAAACTGTCTAAAAACTTATAGGAAGCTACAGATAACCGATAACTTTAAATTTTGCCTCGCATACGCTCTCAGCAACTAAGAAGCTGATTTTGACTTTAAACACCGCCAAAGCTTCTAATAGAACCAACGGCGATCACAAACCCAAACAGCCAATGAGCCAACAGTCCTGTCTGTGCGCTCTGCCCCTGCTGTAGGAGAACATCATTTACCTTGACAGGATACAATGGTCCAGCGATGAGGCAGAGATCTTGAAATGGAAAGCAGGTTTGAATTATGGTTTTGCTTTAAAAATAAAATTATTCTGGATAGAATAACTACATTAATGTAAACTCTTAAATTGTACAAAGTGATATATAACACATATCTGTTAATTTTAAAATAATGCACTAATTCTGAAGATTTGGACATTAACACACCAAAGAGATTATGGGTAGACTAAGCCTCCGCTCATACTGATTGATTGATTGATTCATTCATTCATTCTATGTAAAAACCAACACAAGTGAATCAATGTAACATGTGTTGGTGTTTACAAATAAATGTGCTTTTGTAAACTATGTCACTTTTCTCATTTGTATAAAAAAACAAAGAAATTTTCAAGATCCCGCTAGACAGCACCTAAGCACACACATGATGACATCGTTTCTTTCCATAAGAAGAGCTGTCAAAAAACTTTCTTGTGTGTGGTTGGAGTTGTGTGGCGATAGGAATTGCCGTTTGAATGCTTGAATAATGAATAATGAAAAAGCACAAAGAAATCAAATAATAGTGAAAACATGTTTGGTGCGATGTCATAACACATCAGTCAGTGGCGTCATAACATCAAGCCTGGTTCACATGGCAAGATAATTAGGCCAGTATCGGACCCCGATCTTCCCCTTCCGACTATCTTAAGGACGCACCCCGACAATCGTGATGACGCTAAATATAATCTTATCAGATATTCCTGCCGTGTGTGGTGTGTTAAGAAGGACGTGAGGATCTAAATGTGACATGCAGCCAATCAGAAGCGAGGTGTTTGACTTGGGAATGTTCGTGTGTTGTTGTGTGTGTGTGTGTGTGTTGTTTTTAGCGTGTGGCTGACACCACACATTGTACAACTAAACCTGTCAGATCTATGATTTTTTTATCTCCACGTGTGGGGTCTCTCAGGTTTTGGAAACCTACAGATAATTTTGAAATCCTGCGGTCGACAACACTGTGATATAACCGGTCGTCAGTAGATGGCAGTGTTCTATGCATTTTGACGCCAGTTATATGACACGGCCTGAGTCACAATTTAACAGACTTTTCGGCTTTTAGAGAAGCAACCTGAGCTTCTTCTGGCATTTTTACATAAAACAAACACAATAACAACGTCTATAAACCCAGAGAATATATTCACAAGAGTTTTAGGAACAACATACAAAGAGTTTAATGCTGTTGTCTGTGTGGAGTCTGATCAAAGCGTCTCAAATGCATTTCTTCTGTCGTGAATACCCATAATGCACCTGGACACAGCATGTCCACAATAAAACCTTCAAAATTAGTGCATTACTTTAAAACTAAAACATCTAATATTTTCACTTTATAGAACTTCAGACGTGACGTTAATTTAAATAACTTGTCTGAAATTAGCTTGGTTAAAATTTTAACCACAAGTTAAAACTGCATGCCTCTGACTTGGGTGATTTTGCCAGTGTATTAGTATGGGGTCAGTTTTATTCCCACTTCATTTTCTTATTTTATTATATTGTTACAGGTATTATTATTATTGCTTTATCTTGCACACGCTGTTTGATGCACATTTTCTTCTACTCGCACTCATCTTGTGTTTATTAAGAGCTGATGTAACGTGAATTTCTCCATTGTGAGGTCAATAAAGTCTTATCTTATCTTAGTTGTGTATGTTGTTGCACCACAGCTGTTGAAATGTAAATATGTTAGTGGTGGACATGACTGGATTATTGTGATCATTTGGACAAGGTCCTGCCTGCTGCCATGCACATAAAGCAAATTATTTCCCTCCTGCAGTTTTATGTTAAAAATGGGAACACATTATTTTTGCTGCTCAAATTTCAGTGATGTTGCAGCAGCTCAGAGGGTTGTGTGAAACTGTAAGAATAAATAATTGTCTAGTTATTCTGTTAGTTGGAATGTGTTATGCTGTTTCTTGTGGTGAGCTTGTTAAAGTTATCTCAGTAAGTGATTGTGATGTCTAAGTCAAGAAGGAACATGCAGCATCATGTGTGAATGGTCGCTGTGACTTGTTGGGTTCAACGCTGACTCGAACCCCCGGTCAAGACCCAACCCTCATGACCATGGGTGAGAGTAGGAGCTCCCTTTTCTATAAACTGTATGAAAATTACTTAAAAGGCAAAGCGTATCAGGCTTTATTTTATACCACAGAACCAAATGAAGTGTGCAAGTTGTCATTTGGTGGGGTGGTGTAGGGAACCTTCTTGCGCATGTATGAAATTGTTTCGCACCCGCACAGTGCATCAGCCGCTAAGCAGGTCACATTAGAGTGAACACGTGTACTGAGCACCCATTGGATTCTCATTTGCTATAACATGACGGAGCGACTTGAGCAAAGGTATTGCGCCACATTTTGCCCAAAGCTTGGTGATATCCAAGCGGAAACCATTCATAAGATTCAGCAGCCTTTTGGCAATGATGCCATGAGCATAACGCAGATAAAAGTAGTATAACCACTTTAAAAATGGGCACACATCAGTGTAACGAGTGAAACACATTCCAGTTGGCCACAATAGAACATGCAAACTCCACACAGAAAGGCCTCAGGTGGGAAGTGATCCCATTACCTTCTTTCTGTGAGGCAACATGTGTTAACCCCGAAGCCACCATGCATGCACACAGCAATGATAAACTTAATTAATGGTGAGGTAAAATTTGGCCAGATTTTTTTTAATTGTAATTACATTATTTCTATAGAATTGTCTCTTTGAGCAACGTGAGCTACAGGTTTACCTCACATGTGCTGCAATTGGGGAATCAAACAATGGAGCAGGGCTGCCACAGTTAGTTGAGAAATCACGATTGTGTCAGAATCGTCTGTGACTAACTTAATAATCACCGTCATCATTTATTTTTTTAAGCTTTGTATTTCTCTCAAAGCTGCCGCTGTACCTTTCAGTGCCTTTCTCTCTGTGACGCACATGCACAGTAGCGGTAATCCGGGTCATCGGAGAAGTTATGCCCAAACAATATCATTGCTTGCCGGCAATGAAGTTCAAAAGTTTGTGAACATTTTAACCAAATTAAGGAGAAAAACATGCACGACAAAATCTCCAAGGCAGAACTTACCTTCCACTGCAGCACAACGGCAATGCAGGAGCATCTGAGAAGGAAACACATTGTGGCTGATCCAGAAGCTGACAAAGAGGGACAGTGGTCTCTGTAAGCTAACTGGCTAGTTAGCCATAGTATGCCTTGATAGAGGGAGTGGCGTCAGCTCAGAACATGGCGCCATTTTGGGCCCAACTGCACTGAACTACTGAATGAACCTTTAATGTTTTCAACATTTTTTAAAATTCATTTAACCACATACAACAACACATCCATTTATTTAATTATTTTAAAGCCTGATTTATGCAGCTGCAGCTCTGTAACGCCATGTCATGCAATGACGTGCGTGATAGTTTGAAAGTTCTCCGTCTCTGGATTTTGCTTTATTCTGGACTAATTTGACCCTCAACAAGCTTTTCTTTCCACAGTCATCACCTCCAAATCAAAGGTTAGCTGTACAATTTCTAATTTTTATCGACTTTGTGCTGTACAGTTGTGGACTTTTCTGATACATTTTTAATCAGTGCGCACTGTAAAAACTGTTATAATATGATGGGAGATGAAGGATTAAAAGCAGAAAAGTGTCAAATCTCAGCTCTTTGTGTTTGATTTAACAGGTGCACGTCAGGCTGCGGTTCCGAGTCTGAACACGTTTTTAATCACAGAAATGACTCCGGTCCCACTTTCATCAAATCAGCGAGTGTCAGAGCTGAACTTTAATTTGTACCTCTGTTACTTTGCACGCCCAGACTGCTTGGGGATTTTAATGGAAATACATTGTGATCGGACAGGACATTTTATCCGATGTGAGCGAGATGTAGGTAACGGATTAGTTATAGTCAGGAGGCGTCGAACATCTATGGGGAATCCTGAATCAGGACGTGTGCCTCATTTAATGACTGGATCAGAATGTATTTGATCCATTATCAAAATGTAATCAGTGCGCGCACTGCAAAAACTATTATAATATGATGGCAGACGAAGCAGTGAAAGTAGCAAAGTGTCAAATCGCAGCCTTTTGCTGTGTCTGATTTAACAGGTGCACGTCAGGCTGCGGCTCAGAGTCTGAACACGGCGTGAAAAAAATAAACGGCTGGGCTTTTAATCACGGAAATGACTCCGGTCCCACATGTGAGGGGTTTAATGGAAATACATTGTGAACAGACGGGACATTTTATCCGATGTGAGCGAAAATCTGTTATACAAAATCTGTTATATACGTGTTTATTACATGGAAAACAATACAAAAACTTTGGGACTTTTTTTGTCCGGTGACTGCAAATATCTGGTTTATACGATGACGTTTTAGGTGATTTTTACTGTACATGGGATTGAACAATAAACTTACCTTTCAAAGCTTTGATGATGATGTTGGCTTCCATCCCTCACAGCTGACTTTATTTTCCCCAATTTTTCTTCTGTTCAGATCTGAAGGGAATCTGTACATCTTGAAGCCCTTGTTGTGTCTGTTTGTGCCTTCAAATTCACAGCAACCCGGCATTTTCAGCAAATACATAAATAAAATAGCTGAATTTACATGCAGACAGACTGACAGTGAACGCTATTTTGATCCCAAGATGACACCATGAGTCACATGACCGATTTTTTTTCTTTTTTCTTTTTTTTTTTTGAGTCGTCATGTTGCCACTCTCTCTATCAAGGCACACTAGTTAGCCACTAACATTAATGTCTATAGTCAGCTAGATACGTGTATTGGTAGCTGTTAATGCTGCGTTCACATCGGGCGCGACGTGAGCGACAGCAGCGACAGGTTGTCATGTAATCCCTAATGAACGACGCGTTTTGGCTCCAAGTCACGCAGCGCGATGCGATGGACGCGAATGAAGTGACGCAAGTGAAGCAATTTTGAGCGATTGGCGCATTTGTGGCGCGATATTGCGTCACATCACGTCGCATTGCCCTCCTCCCCAAGTTGAAAAATCTGAACTTTTTCGTCTCATCGCACCGCAATGACCAATCAGGAACTGAATATGTAGGCATGTGGAGATGTCTGGAGTTTGACTGAAGATGTGAACATGTCCTGTATCTGGTAGCAGCCTGTGAGCAGAACTTATGTCTCTTTTGTCCTTTATTTCACAATTATGACAGAGTTTTTGGAGTGAGCAGCAGCACCACAGCAGCGGGAGCGGAGTTTCTTTTTCTTTTTATTTTACGTGCATGCGAGCAAATCGTCCATGGAGATTATTTGACTTATTAACTACACAGATGTATAATAAAGCAAATGGTGACTGGCTTCTAAACACAATTATGACAGAGTTTTTGGAGTGAACAGCAGCCCCACAGCAAGCAGCGGAGTTTCTTTTTTTTTTTTTTTCTTTTCTACGTGCGCGCGTGAGCGAATCGTCTGTGGAGAATATTTTATTAATTAACTACACAGATGTATAATAAAACAAATGGTGACTGGTTTCTAAACACAATTATGACAGTTTTTTTTGGGAAAGAGCGAGGAGCAGCCCCGTAGCATGCAGCAGAGTTTCTTTTCTTTTTTTTTTTTTTTTTATTGTTTACATGTGTGCGTGTGAACGGGACACGAGGTCCTCAAACTGGGTCCCACAGAGGTGGAAGGACCACTGAAAGCAGTGGTCATCCAGACGCAGCTCCTGCAGCAAATAATGATACTCCCTGTATTGGGAGCTTTCCACAACAACTCGCTCTGTGTGATCAAGGTCCGACATGTTAACTTGACTGACGACCGGAGCCGGTGAGCGAGTGGAAGCTCCTCCTATTTGATGACACACCGGGGCAGATTTTTGCAGCAAAAGCAGAGCGACACACCGGGCAAAGGAGGCGCGTCCGTCGCCACGCGACCCCCGCGAATTTGTGGCGTCTGATCGCGCCCGGTGTGAACGCAGCATTAACATTAACAATGACGATTTCATTAGCCTAAGCACACATATGTTATGTGTTTGCTGTAATGTTACAACAGCGATGTCGTGTTTGAGCAGGAAATGTGATAACGCTAATGTTTTATAACGCTACATTACAGTGCTAAAAAAATACATTCCTCTTCACTGGACGACTTTGTTACCAAGCCAACAACATGCAAGCAAATATCCTGACTGAAGCGATCTTGAACATGTTGGTGACTGACATGAGACTCCTGTCCATGGTTGGCCATCAAGGTTTCAAAGAGATGATCAGGCAGTTCAACCCAGAATACCGTGATTACTATCTACCAGACCGGTCTCGCCACGATGATGGAAAAGAAATAAGATACAACCCTTGAAAAGATCAGTCTCTCTCTCTCTCAATTTCAGTTTGCTTTATTGGCAAGAATTTATCCATCCATCCATTTTCTTCTGTTTTGTCACGAGTTGGGTTGCGGGGTCAGCAGCTCAAGCAAAGTCACTCAGACCTCCCGATCCACACACACCTCCCCCAGCTCCTCCGGGGGAACCCCGAGGCGTCCCCAAGCCAGCCGAGAGACGAAGTCCTTCCAGCGTGTCCTGGGTCTTCCCTGGGGCCTCCTTCCAATGGGACGTGCCCGGAACACCTCTCCAGCGAGGCGTCCAGGGGGCATCCGGAAAAGATGCCCGAGCCACCTCAGCTGGCTCCTTTCGACGTGGAGGAGCAGCAGCTCGACTCCGAGCTCCTCCCGAGTGACCGAGCTCCTCACCCTATCTCTAAGGGAGTGCCCAGCCACCCTGCGGAGGAAACTCATCTCGGTCGTTTGTATTTGCAATCTCGTTCTTTCAGTCATGGGCCAAATCTCATGACCATAGGTGAGGGTCGGAACGTAGATCGATCGGTAAATCGAGAGCTTTGCCCCCTGCTCAGCTCTCTCCTCATTACAATGGTCCGATACAGCGACTGCATCACTGCAGACGCTGCACCGATCTGTCTGTTGATACCTCACGCTCCATCCGTCCCTTGCTCGTGAACAAGACCCCGAGATACTTAAACTCCTCCACTTGAGGCAAGGACACTCCACCGACCTGAAGAGGGCAAGGCACCTTTTTTTGGTCAAGAACCATGGCCTCGGATTTGGAGGTGCTGATTTTCATCCCCGACGCTTCACACTCAGCTGCAAACCGCCCCAGTGCACGCTGAAGGTCCTGATTTGACAAAGCCAACAGAACCACATCGTCCGCAAACAGCAGAGATGAGATTCTGTGGTTCCCAACCCAGACCCCCTCTACACCCTGGCTGCACCAAGAAATTCTGTCCATAAAGGTAATGAACAGAACCGGTGACAAAGAGCAGCCCTGGCGGAGGCCAATGTGCACTGGAAACAGGTTTGACTTACTACCGGCAGTGCGACCGAAGCTCCTGCTGCGGATGTACAGGGACCGGATAGCCCTTCGTAAAGTACCCCGGAACCCGTACTCCTGGAGCACCCCCCACAGGGTGCCCCGAGAGACATGGTCGAATGCCTTCTCCAGATCCACAAAGCACATGTGGACTGGTTGGGCGAACTCCCATGAACCCTCAAGCACCCAATGGAAGGTGTAGAGCTGGTCCAGTGTGCCGCTACCAGGACGAAAACCACACTGCTCCTCCTGAATCTGAGGTTCGACTATCCGTCAAATTCTCCTCTCCAGTACTTTGAAATAGATCTTACCGGGGAGGCTGAGGAGTGTGATCCCCCTGTAGTTGAAACACACCCTCCAGTCCCCCTTCTTAAACAGAGGGACCACTTACCCTGGTCTGCCAATCCAGAGGCATTGTCCCCGACCGCCACGCTATATTTGCAGAGGCATGTCAACCAAGACAGTCCCACAACATCCAGATACTTAAGGTACTCAGGACGGATTTCATCCACCCCAGGAGCTTTGCCATGGAGGAGCTTTCTGACCACCTCGGTGACTTCGGCCTGGGTGATGGATGAGTCCGCCTCTGAGTCCCGAGTTTCTGCTTCCTCTTCAGAAGATGTGACAATGGGATTGAGGAGATCCTCGAACTATTCCTTCCACCGCCTGACAACATCTCCAGTCAGGGTCAACAGCTCCCCACCCACACCGTAGACGGTGCCAGTGGAGAGCTGCTTCCGCCTCCGAAGGTGTCGGACGGTTTGCCAGAATTTCTCCGTGGCCTCCTTGAACTCCTCCCAGACCCGAGTTTTTACCTCTGCGACTGCACGGGCTGCAGCATGCTTGGCCTGCCCGGCACCTGTCAGCTGCCTCCAGGGTCCCACTTACCAATAAAGACAAGTAGGACTCATTCTTCAGCTTGACGGCATCCCTTACTTCCGGTGTACACCACTGGATTCGGGGATTGCCACCGCGACAGGCACCAGAGACCTTGCAACGACAGCTACGAGCGGCCGCATTGACAATGGAGGTGGAGAACATGGTCCACTCAGGCTCCATGTCTCCAACCTCCCCCGGGATCTGGGAGAAGCTCTCCTGGAGGTGGGAGTTGGAAGACCTCGCCGACAGAGGGTTCCGCCAGTCATTCCCAGCAGACCCTCACAATATGTTTGGGCCTGCCAGGTCTGACCGGCTTCCCTCTCCTCCCTGCGGAGCCAACTCATCACCAGTTGGTGATCGGTCGACAGCTCAGCCCCTCTCTTCATCTGAGTATCCGAGACACGTGGCCGAAGGTCAGATGATACAACTGCAAAGTCGATCATCGACCTCCGGCTCAGGGTGTCCTGGTGCCACGTGCACTTATGGACACGCTTGTGCTCGAACATGGTGTTTGTGATGGTCAAACTGTGACGAGCACAGAAGTCCAACAACTGAACACTACTCGGGTTCAGATTGAGGGGGCCGTGCTTCCCGATCACCCCCCTCCAGGTTTCACTGTCCCCGCCCACATGGGGCAGGGACAGAAAATCCCCCCAGGAGAACACTGAAGTCCCCAGTCGGAGCACTATCTAGTACCCCTCCCAGGGACTCCAAGAAGGTCAGGTACTCTACACTGCCGCTCGGCCCGTAGGCCGAGACAACAGTGAGAGACCTGTCCCTGACCCAAAGGCGTAGGGACCCGACCCTCTTGTTTACCGGGGTGAACTCCAACACATGGCGACTGAGCTGGAGAGCAATAAGCAATGCTACCCCAGCTCTCCGCCTCTGCCCGTGGACAATGCCAGAAAATTGGAGCGTCCAGCCCCTCTCCAGGAGTTGGGTACCAGAGCCCAAGCTGTGCATGGAGGTGAGCCGGACTATCTCTAGTCGGTATCTCTCAGCCTCCCGCACAAGCTCAGGCTCCTCCCCCCCAGCGAGGTGATGTCCCACGTCCCAACAGCCAGGGTCTGTGAGTGCAGACCGGGCCGCCGCATGAATTTATTCAAACAATCTTGCTAACAATAACACATAGTAAAATAAATAATTAATTAAATGATACAATAAGCAATATCAACATTCAAAGACAAATAACAGCTGCATGCTTGTGCGATAAACCGCAATTTACATATGATCAAATTAGTCGACTAATCGCAAAAATAATCGGGGACGAGTCAATTATCAAAATACGAGGGCTGTTAGAAAAGTATCGGACCTTTTTATTTTTTGCAAAAACTATATGGATTTGAATCATGTGCGCTTGCATCAGCCAAGCTTGAACCTTCGTGCGCATGCGTGAGTTTTTTCACGCCTGTCAGTTGCATCATTCGCCTGTGGGCAGGATTTGAGTGAGCACTGGTCCACCCCTCTCGTCGGATTTTCATTGTCAGGAAAATGAACGGCTGGAGCAGCGCTGCATCAAATTTTTCAAGAAACTGTGAGAGACAGCCAGGTGGAAACCATTCGGAAAATTCAGATGGCTTTCGGTGAAAATCCTATGGGCATCACACAGATTAAGGAGCATTACAACTGGATTATAGACGGCCCACAGCGGCTGAGGGCGCGCCGTGCTTAGAGTGGCCATCGACAGGCTGAAATGACCAGATCATTTCCATAGTGAAAGCTGTGTTGATCCAGGACGTCGTGTGAAATGGCAGAAAAGGTGGACATCAGCCATTTTTCGTCAGATTCCACTGTTACGGGAGATTTTGTAATGAAAGACGTGCAGAGGCATTCACGCGTCGGGACGAAGCCGCAATGGCGGAGAACAAAAGCAAGTCCGTGTTGGAAGTCTCACGGGACATGTTGTGACATGACCAGCTCTCCACAATTTCTCGGATACTTACTGAACTAAAAAGCCACCGAAAGCCATCTGAATCTTCTGAATAGTGGAAGACCTAATGCCATTGGCTGGCCTTGGCTGATGCAAGCGCACATGATTCAAATCCATATAGTTTTTGCAAAAAATAAAAAGGTCCGATACTTTTCTAACAGACCTCGTAGTCATTTATGGCAGCCCTACAATGAAGCTTTAATCCTTCCACCGTTTAAAAAAAAAAAAAAAGGCAGAAAAGTTAGTAAACTCTTCAGAGAATAATTGTTCACCAAACATTTATAAAATCCACCACATCAGATGGGGGAACTGGTGGCATCTTAATGAAGCGGCACATGGGACAGCCCACAAAGATGGTTATTTCTTTAACTTGCACCCTTTTGTGATTGTGGCACAGGCTGATATCATGATACCAATGCATTTAACTGTGCAGCCCTGATGGGAAGCGAGTTAAATATTTCTACATTTATAATTATGAGGAGCATGTTGTGAATGGATGAAAAAAAGCCGCCGCTCTGACACAAACCTGCCGTATGACCAGCGTGAGCCCGGTGTGTGATGCTTTGTGAATATCAGTGATGGTTATTCGTTAGGGATGTGAATCGTACAACAACTCACGATTCAATTCGATTCCGATTCTTGGGGTGACGATTCGATTCAGAATCGATTTTCGATTCAAAGAGCTCTGAGAAATAGTTATATTATTTTAAAAATGTTTATGTTTAAGAAAATGCAGCTTTACAAGGTTAATCAAGTGATTCTAAAGATGTAAATTTACTTATCTGCTTTTCTTTGATGACTGGCAGTTTAGCGAAGCGCTGGTCAGTCATCGGCAGATACCGCTGCTCCGCTCCTTTTAGCTCCGGGTGATGACGTAGCATGTGGGCTTGCGCATTTGAAGTGTTTCCTAAGTACTTGACTTTCATTTTGCAGATTTTGCACACTGCATAAGTCATGTCAAGCTCCTTCTTACGCAGCAAATAATAAAATCCAAAATGTGCCCAAACATTTGCCTTCAGCAGAGACGGTGCTGGCTGAATTAGCTCTTCGTCCGCCATGCTAAGCTACAGCTCACGAATGGTTTAAGCACGCCGGACCCCCCTGCGCCTTGCGGAGACGCTATAGTATGGAAGCCATTGCCTGACAAACAGTACATGCAGCGAGTAAGCAAGGAAATGTTTAATAAAATGCTTTTTAAAAATCGATTCTTGGACATTTTGGATCGATTCAGAATCAGAATAAGAATCACGATTCAGACGTGAATCGATTTTTTTCAGACACCCCTATTATTCGTGCTCCAGGTGTGAACTAAGTTGACATTGTGTCACCAAATTGATCAAACGTGTCGAATCAGCTGGAACGTTGTCATGGATATGTGATGTCACACTTTGGAGTTCCTATGTACAATTTGATGTTGATTGAGGTTCATGAAGAAGAAACGAGCTCTGTAATGCCTGCGAAAAGCATGTGTGTGCAATTTTTTTTTTCTGTTAATACAATTTGAGACTGCTGCTGTCAGGCGACCAGAAGAATGTGGCTACTGACTGAAGTGGATTTGGTACCTTGTGGGCCGTATGTGTAAAAGGTTCCGGTTTACTGAATCTTTTTTTGCGCTCTGTGGTCGTGCCGACAGCTGCTGTAGGTTTGAGTCTGCCTGTAAAACAGGATCAGCAGGTGTAGCTGATGTGTTTACATATACGGGACTGCAGGCCTCAGAGGCTCCACTGCTCCTGACGCCGTGTTGTTGGAACATGTTGGAGAGCCTCAGGGTGTGACTGTGTTTGACATGTGCACATGCAGGCAAAGCTGCAAACAAACACTGTGCTGCTGAAGGTCATACAGCATGGAGCTGAGGCATGGTGGTTGATATGGTTCCAGTGCTGCTGGGACACTGGGTGTCTTACTTTACCTGGACTTTGAGCTTCACTTACACTTGTTATCACAAATCAAGGCGGAGTATATGAAACTGAGTGAGTAACTTCATCCCTTCCAGCTGTAGGTGAATGATGCATTCAGTGGGACACGTTCTGTTGGAAATATGGGTTTTGTTCATGTTGTGATGGTATCATGCACAGAGAGGGTGGCCCAAACGTCTCATGAACTCTGAACCTAGCTGCCATTTGTCCAAATTTAATGTTTACTGAGCTGACAAAATTTTAATGTGTGTGTGTGTATATGTATGTATATATATGTATGTATGTATGTATGTGTGTATATATATATATATACATACATACAGAAAAAAAAAAAGGTGCGCACTGGAGGGTACGTGCCTCTGAGCGTGCGTAATGAATTGGGTGCGCTCCTAGAAAGCTCGTGTATTTAGGCTACACCATTGTAAGAGACTGACTAAGAGTAAAGAGTGATGACAGTATTGTTTTAATTATTATTTGAACGTATAGACCCTCGGTCAAGTGATCTCCTGCATACCACAAAACCAAACCAACAACTGATCTGAGAAACGACACGAGACAGTAGATTAACCCCACATACAGCCCTCCATCACAAGCACAAACACAGTGCAATTGGAATGACAGTCACACAACGGGTCAAAGATAAACCTTTCATGTAGATATATTTACAACAATACATAACTTTTATCGTACCATAAAAGTCCATATCTTAACATAAATTCTGTGTGGAAACTGGATGCTAGCCTACCTCATAAGAGTTGAAGCCTTCGGTTGGATGCCGCGTTGAATCTTCTGAGAAGGACATCTCACCACTCTCCGTTGAATTTCCTGGTTAGGTCATTCTCAAATGCCAGCCTTATTAATGGCCGTCGGCCGTCGTGACTCGTGAGGGTTCCACGCTGCTGAAGCAGCACTACAAGCGTCTACGTGCTGATTACCTTGCGCACTGTCGATGAGCAAACACTGGAGAGCAAACAGTTCTCTCATGTAAAGTCTTATGTTTTTTTGTGTGTTCCCTCGCAATAACCTAATATCATATTAAAGTTCATGCCAATCAGCGCGCACAGTGAGTGGAATCAGGCGGTGGGAGACTGAACGTATATGCGCGCATGCGCACACACAACAGACAGCAGGATTTACGACAGATGGAGTAAGTAGCTGCACCTTGCACAGCTGTATGACTCCGTATGAAATATAGTTTATTTATACAACATTGTAAGTAGCAACACCTGTTATGAATGTTGATGTTTTTTTTTTTTAACTGTCCTCTCATGGATCATGTTGCTGTCTGCTGTGTGTGCGCGCGCACATATACGTTCAGTCTCCCCCCACCTGATTTCACTCACTGTGCGCGCTGATAGGCATGAAATAATTTTTTTTTAAAGAAAAAAAAAGCTTCCGACGTGTGGTTTTTGAACGTACAATGTGAGCAGTCAGATCGCATCAGAGCATCGGGCCGTACAGTGTGAGAACATGAATCGTGCGCTCTGAAGTTTTAAACCCTGCGGTTTTGTCGCACAGTTTGAGTTGGAGCCAAGTACAACGATTGAAAATATCGTACAGTGTCTGCCCAGCCTATGTTCGCCTTTAGTTCATGCAGCATGCTGCATCTGTGATCACTGAGCACTCTTTTTAATGTTGAGAAAGAGTTCTCGCACTAACTAGACTTGACGAATCCCAGGAGCTCCAGCTCTGACACTGCTTGAATAAATCGAGCATGCTTTAATTCGTCCACCTTGCCATGATCGCTGGACTCAGGATCCTTGCCCTCTGCTGCACTGACAAACGCAACCCTCAACCTATCAAATCGCTTGAACACAGACACACGCCATATCCGTTTGTTTTAAAATTAATTACTTTAGTTAATTAATTTGGTTTATTTGTTAAATACATGATATTATTGAATAACTAATATTTTGCTATATTTTCCAGTATTTCTTTTTCTTTCTTTTTTATTTTTTGATAACTCTCACATCCGATGGGGCGGGGTTGATGATGTGAGGGGGCGTCGCCCCCAAACGCCACCTCGTGGCGCCGGGTCCGCATCCACCTGTCTGTGAGACATCAGACACTGCAGTGGCTGTGATTGGAGAGACTGTGCACACACACCTTGTTCATGGTACAGCAGAATACAGAAGGACTTGTTTTGAAAGAAGACACATGAAATCTGGGCTGCTTCACAGACAACATGTGGGAGGCCATAGGCCAGATATGTTTTTCTAAAATATGTACTTTGAAATGACATCACAAAGGGAACACGGCCAAACCCCTGTGTATCTAAGTCCAAAGTCAAACTGTCCTGTGGGTTTCAGTCTGGACTTTGGAACCACCAGAAGGGTTCTTCTTGAGGACGTTGGCTGGAACAGGTTGGGTCAGAGTATGTTGCACGTTGCACTCTCAGGAGCCAGAAGGTGCTGTTTGTGTGCACAACTCACCCGTGCACTTCAATTGTTTGAAAACATTCTTAAAAGTCCAAAATGATGGGAGCTGGTGGAAACAATTGTCTGTAAAGTTTGGTGCAAATGGAATCTTTCATTCTTCTTCTTCTAAACAAAGGTGTGTCAGTCACAGCAGGAAAGTATTTAGTCATGATCTGTCATCTTAACAAAAGTAAACATGATCTCTCAGCCAGCACATTCCAGCTCATACTTTGCCCCTGGAGGAAGCCTGTTTGCTCATCCAGGTTTTCTCTGTGTTGTTCAGGTGAGCAGCCCAAAGGTGACCTCAACTCAGGTGCTGAAGGTAAACACAGTAAGTATTCAAGTTGGAAGGATGCGTCCTGCTTCCGTCCTTGTTTCCTTTTACCAGGGACAGATTCTGGTTCTTGGGCAACAGCTCGTGTGCTGCTGTCAACCAGATCAGCACTCAACACTACTCGTTTTTCACAATACGACACTAAAGACGTCTGGACTCACAACACAGCCACATGTCTGTGTGCATGGGAAGTCAGTCAGTCAGTCGGGTGACATTTCACTTGTGAGCGAGACAACTTTAGTTGTACTGTTGCAGTTGTCACCACATTTGGTGTATGTATTAGACATAGTGACCTCAAGAAGCCTATTGATTTTGAGGTCAAAAGGTCAAGGTCACTAGAACATACTTTGTAAAACTCTTGTGTGTGCAATAACTTTAACTGCCCGATTGTCACCAAATGTGGTATGTGTTTTAGACACGGTAACTCCAAGAAGCTGCATGATTTTGGGGTCAAAATGTTAAAGGTCAAAATCACTGACTTATACTTTATAAAAGACTTGTCTGAGTTTGTCTCGGGCTCCATGGGTTAGTGCAGACTACGCACTTGTTCTTAATAATACATCTGCATCCACACAGTGTATTTAAAAATTAAATATTCAAGATGTTCTTGTAGTGTTGACTTTCATTTTTAATTCAATGACTTTAACAGAAACATCACATTAACCATTTATGAATTACAGCCATCTATCCATCTAGTTCAGAGGTGGGCAATTGTGCCATGAAGGGCTGAGACACTGCAGGTTTTCCTTACTACCAGTCACCTCAGCAGGTGATTTCATTGACAATCAAGTGTTTATGTTCAGGAGAGAAACTCATCAGCAACCCACCTGCTGAGGTGATTGGTTGCAAGGCAAACCTGCAGTGTCTCTGCCCTCACTGCTGACCCATGATCTAGTTTCTATACCTGCTTACTTTAATTAAGGGTTGGGGGGGGCTTGATCCTATCCCGACAGTAGTCATAGGGAATGAGGCGGAGTACACCCTGAACAGGGCATTTAAGAATTATACCCATTTTATTATATACATTATCTATTTTCAGAGCTCAAAAGTAATTGGACAAACTAAATGTAAGTCAAATCTGGGAGCATGTGCTGCTGTCATGCTTCACCGCATTCATGACACCACAGATCCACCTCAGTTCCTGGATGACAACCACCCAGGCAGTTAACCGATCCACTCCCACCTCTCAAAAGTAAATATACAGGATTAAAATACAGTGGAACCTCAGTTTTAAAACTTAATTCTTCTTTCCTTCTGAGAGAGAAAGCGAGCGAGCGAGAGACAGACAGACAGAGAGGGAGAGAGAAAGAGAGGGAGGGAGAGAGAGAGTGAGAGGGAGAGAGACAGACAGAGAGGGAGAGAGAGAGTGAGAGGGAGAGAGAGAGGGAGAGGGAGAGAGACAGACAGAAAGAGAGGGAGAGAGAGAGTGAGAGAGAGAGGGGGAGAGAAAGGGAAAGAGAGAGAGAGGGGGAGAGAAAGGGAAAGAGAGAGAGAGAGAGAGAAAGGGAGGGGGAGGGAGAGAGGGGGGGGGAGGGAGAGAGAGAGAGGGAGGGAGGGAGGGGGGAGGAGAGGGAGAGAGAGAGAGAGAGAGGGAGAGAGAGAGAGAGGGAGAGGAGAGGAGAGGGAGAGAGAGAGAGGGAGAGAGACAGAGAGAGAGAGAGAGGGAGAGAGAGACAGAGAGACAGGGAGAGAGAGAGAGCGAGAGGGAGAGAGAGACAGAGAGACAGGGAGAGAGAGGGAGAGAGAGACAGGGAGAGAGAGACAGAGAGACAGGGAGAGAGAGAGACAGAGAGAGAGAGGGAGAGAGAGAGGGCGAAAAAGAGAGAGAGAGAGAGAAAAAGGGAGACGGATCGGTGCAGCATCTGCAGTGATGCGGTCTCTGTAGCGGACCGTCGTGGTGAAGAGAGAGCTGAGTAGGGGGGCAAAGCTCTCGATTTACCGATCGATCTACATTCCGATCCTCACTTATGGTCATGAGATTTGGCTCATGACCGAAAGAACGAGATCACGAGTACAAGCGGCCGAGATGAGTTTCCTCCGCAGGGTGGCTGGATGCTCCCTTAGAGATAGGGTGAGGAGCTCGGTCACTCGGGAGGAGCTCGGAGTCGAGCCGCTGCTCCTCCATGTCGAAAGGAGTCAGTTGAGGTGGCTCGGGCATCTTTTCCGGATGCCCCCTGGACGCCCCGCTGGAGAAGTGTTCCAGGCACGGCCCATTGGGAGGAGGCCCCGGGGAAGACCCAGGACACGCTGGAGGGACTACATCTCTCGGCTGGCTTGGGAACGCCTTGGGGTTCCCCCGGAGGAGCTTTGGGAGGTGTGTGTGGATCGGGAGGTCTGGGCGGCTTTGCTTGAGCTGCTGCCCCCGCGACCCGACTCCGGATAAAGCGGAAGAAAATGGATGAATGGATGGGTCATCTGTGTATATAGAAAATGTTTTATATCTTTGAGTTCAGCTAATGAAAAATGGGAGCAAAAACAAAAGTGTTGCCTTTGTTTTGTTCAGTGTAATTTGCTCAAAGTGTGAACGAATAAATGAAAGGTGCATTTGGCTGATGATCTGGTGTGAAGTTTCAGTGATGAGCTGCTGATGTGATTTTCTTCAACAGGTACTGACGATGGAGGAGGACAGTCGGGCACCCTCAAGAGGTTTAGTGCCATGTGGTCATCCTTTCGCAGAGGCAAGACAGACAGTGAGTGTGACATTTCACTGTCATTAAAGATGTCAGTCTAAGTATTTGGACAGTAACACTGTTTGCAGTGGTGCCAACAATTCAGATTTTGCCATAATTACCACGATTTCAACTCTCACTGTATGACTTGATGACTATGATGCCTTGCACATTTATTGCAGTATGAGCATTTCTTTATTTTTGCTGCCAAGTAAGGACAAAACTGTATAATATGAGTCATCTTTAGGGATGGGTATTGATAAGATTTTCTGTGTACTACAAGTAGGTTTTACAAGTTACAGAACATTTTCTTGAGTCTTAAAGTAAATAAATATGAAATTGGTCACTGGATCCTTGATCTCTGGACATAAACAGAAATAAACAAAATCTGTAGTTTTTGTCAAAAGCATTTCCTTTCAGACATTAATGGCATGATTGTCTCTCCATACATCTAAGCTGATCTCAGATGGCTGCTGGAGTCTGCAGGTCTGCAGCCAAACAGTCTTGGGCTGCTGCACATCAGCCAGGACGTCTCATTTTGGGAGGAAAAAACATTTTGATCAATTTCGGTTTATTGTTTGTATTACGTTTGGAAAGAGGTGTCATTTGATTTACACGGTGATTCGCTTTAAAGTTATAAATTCCGAGTGGACTCGACTCAGCAGAGAGTGGCACAGTGTTTGGAGCAACGGAACGGAGGACGATTCTCTTTTCTTTCTTGCAACAAGACAGGAGTTCCAGTTAGTCACTTTAATCCACACAAAAGTGACTCACGATTGCCATATTTAAATGGTTTTGAGAGGGGATAAGAAGCGGAGGTGCCGCTTCTGAAGAGGAGCTAAGCAGTGAACCAACGAAGCAGCAGATCGAAGCACTGCTTCATTGGTTTAAGGTTCAAAGCAAAGCCGCGCTGCAGAAATTGTTGATTACAGACCTGCTGCAGGGTCTGTCATCATTGTAGAGAAATGATCATTTTCCCGACAAACACACTCAAAAACAACGGCCGCTCTGAAGAACCGATAAGGGAATCGTTAAGCAAAAAGTCTATTGATGTTGGTATGGGCCTTATAGGCCTTTCACACCTGAGGTGTCAGCCACGTCGGAGGCATCACAAGTTGGTCTAAAAAGCATTATTTCCAATGAGATGCGTTGCTTTTTAGATGCATTAGAAGCGTCGCGTCAAAAGGCGAGCTAAAGCGACGCTTCTGACAGGAGTGCGCATTGCCGCTTGTAGACAGGCTGCCATGGTCGAAGTTCAACCCAATCCAACTTTCGCAGCTCTGAGCTATGACGTAGCTTCACGCTGTCCAATAGAAACGAGGCGTCAGGCCAAAACACGGAAGACTGCTGCGTGGCTACTGCAGCCAGAGCCTTTGGACTGATGATCAATCTATGCAAAATGGAAGTGATGCTGTGATTAATTTGTGATTACTGTAAAAAAAAAAGTTTAGAACACATAATTAAAATAGTAAAAAAAAGATTCTTTAGAAACCTTTCTTCATCTGTAAATTAAAACCATAACTTACCTGTTATTTCAGATTAGTTGATTTCTTGTTTAACATAAGGAACCTTGGACATTTTTAGACAAATAAGATTATTCATATCTCAACCAGAAAAACAGACACTGTAAATAAGTACAAATGTTTATTATAAATACAACAGGAGATAATTTAACAGTGACTGCAGTGTGATTGTAAAGTAGGATTTCTGTGACATAAACATGATGAATTTTTTTTTTTTAATTGAGTCATTTCAACTTGTAATTACGTCAGAATATGCGATTGTTGTGATCAGGACAGAGTCATTTCTAAAATATGAATTTGACTCGTGATTGTGAATGTGCTTCTACCTGTGCAAATGTCTTCTGACTTAACTTTGATTTTGTGGACATTTTTAATGATCCATTCATTTATTGTTAAAATATAAAGTGAAACAGCTTTTTAACAAATAATAAAATAGTTGCTGTTTAAAGAGCTTTTTATTTAGAAGCAGGTGTTGGATTGCTGGATTCTCGGGACATTTACCAAGATGAAGGTCTCTTCTGCAGCTTTGACCTCTGGTGGAGTTTTTGAAGACACTTTTCTCCTGTTTTGAAGAGCAGAGATGTTTTCTTCTGACTGGACATCATGGTGTTCAGCTCATCACTGGAAGTTTTTGAAGTTTTTCTTTAAAATATGCTTCAGAGTCTTCATGCTCACATTGTCTCTCACAGACAAAGCCTCCAGTATATTATTGTATGTGAACCCCAGGTTAAAGTAAAACTTAATCAAGTTCTGGTTATCCATGATGTGCAATCAATCCAAATGAACCTTTGTGTGGCCAGGCTGGAAATATGGACTCAGAAGTTATTGCGAGGGAACGCAATAATATTGTGAGGGAACATAATAATCTGGGCCCAAAAATATTAACCACCATGTCCCTAGGTGGGCTCCATAAAAAGCTGTAGCTTTATTTGTTAAATAGACTGAACCATTTACAAATTGAAGTGTTCACTCAGCTCAGCTGTGCGAAAAGGCTAAGCTAACGTTAGGTGATCATTAAACTTTCAGCAGTGGAGTAAGTGAAGCTGCAGAACTAAGCTCCGCTGGTCAAACCGGGTATTTGTATATATCCAAAAAATGGGAAACTTTGGATTGAGTGGGTCTGCTCCATCACCCCGGATGCTTGTGTCGCACTGCCCAGGGATGAGACTGGAACCCCGGCTGCTCTGTGTGTGTCGGCCCACTGTCGCGGTCGATCGACATCCGACCAAGTCGTCACTCCAAAAAGTAGCTGAAAAAAAGCTTCTCCCAGCAGGGTTTCGGAATGCGGAAACAGCCAGAGTGTAACGTAGCAGTCTCTGCCCCCCTTGCCGTTTCTGACGCGACGCATCTGACATCACGTGTTGAGGCTTGACGCGTTAACGCGATGGGAGGCATTACCTGAGGCGTCCAAAGCATGCAATGTGAAAGGCCTATAAATCAGCTGTGAGGCTGTTAAAATCGTACACATTTCAGACACAAAAGTAGTGACAAAAATTTTAATTGTTTAATAAATTTTTTAAAATGTGCATGCACTGCAGCAGTGCCATCTGCTTGGGACTACACGACAGGAACATATTTATAAGATGATGTCTGTTACCTGTTTGCTGTCTGCTGGTCTTGTCATGTAATTTTTGAATGAATAAAATCCTTTTGTGATGAAAACTGTAAAAAAAAAAAAAAAAAAAAGACATTAGCGCTTGGAAAAATCTAAAAATTTCTGCACCATTCCTAAAGAAAAAAATCCCATGATGTGTTTTTCCATGATGATTTTCTTTGTCTCTGAGACTAAATGAAAATCATCTAGAGGAAAGATCCATTTTACAGATAAGAATATATACTTTCAGGAAGTGGTTGACACTGTGACATTCCATTGCTGATTTTTTTTTTTTTAGGAGAAATGTGATGAAGAGTGCCCTGAGATGTACTGGTGCATCCGTCAACCCTAAAGGGTTAACAGTTGAAATGAAGTAGATCTCACAAAACATAACGTATCTTGGGATCATACTGTTTGCAGTGAAATAGAAGTCAAATTAAATGAAACAATTGTTGCTTTTTTTTTTTGCTTTTAACCCTCTGGAGTTGATTGACACGCCTCCCCGTCAAGTCACATGACCCAATTAAGCGGACATAGCACACAGGCAGCTCCACTCTGAGCGTCTGTTTGAATGCGTGTTGAACGTGTGGAATTTAACCTCCACACCACTTTTTAAATTTTGTTAATAAGCCAAGTAGGGATGCACCGATACCAGTATTGGCATTGGTGCATCAGTATCAGTATTGGCCCAATCCCGTATGTATGTACATGTAATCATAAAACTGCTCCGATACTAGACACCCGATACCCCTTTACAGCAGCGTGATGTCAACCTCTGAATTGTGTTTGTATTGTGGGTTGATCGCAGTAGCCCATCAGCAGGCGGAGGTTGCGGTTCAACGGAATTGCCCACTTCTTCCACGAAACGTTTGATGCTGCAAGCTTTTCATCTGTTTTCTGCAGTGCAGCTCAGAGTTGAGAACAGTTGTTGTCTCTCAAAGCGCGGTGACAACAGCACACCTGCACTGAGCTTTACTAAGACATTTTTACATTTTTGTTTTTTTTTTTTCTTTAAAACTCTGTGCTGCTCCGTGTGGGCCCTCGCTAAAAACAGGTGATCTGCACGCAGTAACAACGCTTGTTTTTTTCCACCCAAATGCACCTATAGTCTCTTTCTGAGGATGACATGGTGTACAAAAATGTTGAAAAACGTAAAACCTACCTCTCAATCTGGTCGTGCTTTTTCCATAAATACACGTTGTCAATTCTTCCTGCTCAGATGGAAATCCAGGGGCAAATCCAGGCAGAAAGGGGGGGCTTGCTTCCTCTTCCACACCCCTAGATTAAAGATCCACTTTTGAAGACAATTTTTCATACTACTACTACTACTGCTAATAATAATTTAATTAATTTAATTTTTAATTAAAAGTAATTAATTTTTTAATTAAAATGTTAGAATTTAATAGTTACATTTGTAAACAGTGTAGATTATAAATTGTTTAAAAAACTTTACTGTTCCAGTGCTGTCAACATTTACATATGAGGTCAAGAAAGAGGTCTTTATTTTATTTTTTATAAAACAAGTATTTATGTTCATTGAAGTCAAGAAAGGGTGACTATGAAGTGAGTACTGGCAAAACTGATTATCATTGTCATGTTGAGGTTGTGGGGGAGGGGGTGTTGTTGTCAGCAGCTGCTGAAAGTAATTAATCGTCAGGTTTCAGTCCGGATCCGGGGTTTGGAGTCCATTTTTGCCACTTTTCCTCTTACTCCCCTTCTGCTTCATCTTTGATCTACTAGTTATTTGTGTGTATGTATATGTGTTTATTCCCTGTTCTCTTTTGCTTTGTCACTTTGTTTCTTTGTTACTTTTATACCTTGGCCATTGTTCAGTTTTGTTTTGTAAGTTTGTGTGTTCACTATTGATCATTAGTTTATCACTTGTTTGTTTTGCTTTTCTCATTTGTGTTATCAGTTATGCTGTTAGGTCCGGTTTTGTTTTCTGTTATCATGTAGTCTCTGTTTTACTTAGTTTGTTTTACCGCTTTGTTTTCTTTGTCAGTTTCAGTTTAGTTGTGCTTTAGTGTTTATTTTCTTATTGCTCTCTCTGATCTGTTCATATGTAGTTTTCTGAAATACTTATTAGCTGATGGTTGCTTTTTAGTTCTCATGTTTGGTTCCTAGTAATTTATTATTCTGCCCTTGTGCGCTGTTTTCCCTCATCCCAGTTGTTTGTGTTCACTCTCATGCCCATCTAATTATGTTCTCACAAAAAGAAATAGATCACTGTGCCAAGGAGGGAATCTCTTTAGGGTCAGTGACCCTATGGCCTTGTTTAGAGAAGTGTTTCATAAATGTTAAAAAAATTCATATATTTGCAGTTTAGTTGAATAATCAATTGAATTTTGTCTCTTATTTGTTTTTGTCTATAAGCACATGCAATATCAATATCAGTGCTCAGATGACAGTAGCTTTGTTGTGAAAGTGTAGTTACACGGACCCACAACAGGGGGCGCAAATGAACGGACAATAGGAGAAGTTACATTTGAACACTTTACTGTTGTGAATGCCACAACTACACACAGCAGATTATAGAATGAATACAAAGTCAGTTAATAAAGGTGTCGTGTGGGCAGGCTCGACGATAGGAGACGTCCGTCTGGAGAAAAACCGGAACCACACGATTTCCTCCGCCACCAAACCAGGAGGATACTGGAGCCGCCAGTTCCCGAGTCCCCCAGGTGGCCACCGTCTCCGCGTGTCGGATCTGGTACTGCTGGCGAAGAGCAAAAACAGTCAGGTGTGGGTGTGTGTGCACCCCGTAACAAGGATGGTGGTTATTCCACCTCCACCTCTAATCACACGCTCATGCAGCTCCTGTCTAATTACTTATCTGGCGGAATGCAGAGCAAAGCAGTCGCAGCATACGCCGGTCCTTCGGGAAGACAGCTGCAACAATGTATCGACTGAAAACAACGTTAGGAATTCTCAGGCTGAGAGAGTTACCTCCTTGGAAGAACGATATCTCGGCGACGTGGTGGAGGTGTCGTCCTGCTTTTATTTGGGGTGAGGCGCAGATGATTGGTGACAGCTGTCATAGCCGATGAGTGACAGCTGTCAACCCGGCAGCTCTTGGGAGGTGGCAGCGCCCTCTCGTGCCTGAAGCCCGCACTTCAGACAGGGCGCCCTCTGGTGGTGGGCCAGCAGTACCTCCTCTTCTGGCGGCCCACACAACAAGCTTCTGGGAAAGGTGCAAGTTGCAATAAACTGTGATGCCAAGCGCTAAGGATACATGCTATCCAGTCACAGCAGATGAAACTTTTTTTTACTACTGAGCAAACATCATTGTTAGACTTTTTTAGGTTCAATGATTCCACGGCGTGTAGATGTTATGGCGTCAGTGACCCCATGGCCTTGGCGGAGGTTTGCACTCTCTGAGTGCTTCTAGTATTTTTATTTATTTATTAATTTATTGGCCACTAACACAGTCAGGACAGTCTGTACCCACACAAATAAAAATGCTATCAAAACATGAAATTAGTGAAAAATACACATGGATATTGAGGTGGAAAATCTGTGCAAATATTTGGAGCTTCTGATGTGCACTGAACAGGAATTATTTTTCTGAGTGACACAATATAATTTGTGTGGCATCTTATTGCATGTAAATAGCCACAAAAAATGCCTGAAGCATTTCCTGTGTTTTAATGTGAATTGTTGTATATAACTTTATGTTGCATTTTTACATATATTTTTGAAATTTACAATTTATATTTACATTCTAAGTTACACTCAACAAAAATATAAACGCAACACTTTTGGTTTTGCTCCCATTTTGTATGAGATGAACTCAAAGATCTAAAACTTTTTCCACATACACAATATCACCATTTCCCTCAAATATTGTTCACAAACCAGTCTAACTCTGTGATAGTGAGCACTTCTCCTTTGCTGAGATAATCCATCCCACCTCACAGGTGTGCCATATCAAGATGCTGATTAGACACCATGATTAGTGCACAGGTGTGCCTTAGACTGCCCACAATAAAAGGCCACTATGAAAGGTGCAGTTTTATCACACAGCACAATGCCACAGATGTCGCAAGATTTGAGGGAGCGTGCAATTGGCATGCTGACAGCAGGAATGTCAACCAGAGCTGTTGCTCCTGTATTGAATGTTCATTTCTGTACCATAAGCCGTCTCCAAAGGCGTTTCAGAGAATTTGGCAGTACATCCAACCAACCTCACAACCGCAGACCACGTGTAACCACACCAGCCCAGGACCTCCACATCCAGCATGTTCACCTCCAAGATCGTCTGAGACCAGCCACTCGGACAGCTGCTGAAACAATCGGTTTGCATAACCAAAGAATTTCTGCACAAACTGTCAGAAACCGTCTCAGGGAAGCTCATCTGCATGCTCGTCGTCCTCATCGGGGTCTCGACCTGACTCCAGTTCGTCGTCGTAACCGACTTGAGTGGGCAAATGCTCACATTCGTTGGCGTTTGGCACGTTGGAGAGGTGTTCTCTTCACGGATGAATCCTGGTTCACACTGTCCAGGGCAGATGGCAGACAGCGTTTTCTGATGTCAATGTTTTGGATCGAGTGGCCCATGGTGGCGGTGGGGTTATGGTATGGGCAGGCATCTGTTATGGACGAAGAACACAGGTGCATTTTATTGATGGCATTTTGAATGCACAGAGATACCGTGACGAGATCCTGAGGCCCATTGTTGTGCCATACATCCAAGAACATCACCTCATGTTGCAGCAGGATAATGCACGGCCCCATGTTGCAAGGATCTGTACACAATTCTTGGAAGCTGAAAATGTCCCAGTTCTTGCATGGCCGGCATACTCACCGGACATGTCACCCATTGAGCATGTTTGGGATGCTCTGGACCAGCGTATACGACAACGTGTACCAGTTCCTGCCAATATCCAGCAACTTCGCACAGCCATTGAAGAGGAGTGGACCAACATTCCACAAGCCACAATTGACAACCTGATCAACTCTATGCGAAGGAGATGTGTTGCACTGCATGAGGCAAATGGTGGTCACACCAGATACTGACTGGTATCCCCCCCCCCAATAAAACAAAACTGCACCTTTCAGAGTGGCCTTTTATTGTGGGCAGTCTAAGGCACACCTGTGCACTAATCATGGTGTCTAATCAGCATCTTGATATGGCACACCTGTGAGGTGGGATGGATTATCTCAGCAAAGGAGAAGTGCTCACTATCACAGATTTAGACTGGTTTGTGAACAATATTTGAGGGAAATGGTGATATTGTGTATGTGGAAAAAGTTTTAGATCTTTGAGTTCATCTCATACAAAATGGGAGCAAAACCAAAAGTGTTGCGTTTATATTTTTGTTGAGTGTATGAAAATGGTTTGTTAAACATACGAGGTCTGTTAGAAAAGTATCCGACCTTTTTATTTTTTTCAAAAACCATATGGATTTGAATCACGTGTGATTGCATCAGCCAAGCTTGAACCTTCGTGCGCATGCGTGAGTTTTTTCACGCCTGTCGGTTCCGTCATTCGCCTGTGAGCAGGCTTTGTGTGAGCACTGGTCCACCCCTCTCGTCGTTTTTTTATTGCGAATAAATGTCTGAACGATTTGGAACTTTGCTGCATCAATTTTTTTCCAGAAACTGTGAGAGACCTCCAGGTGGACACCGTTCGGAAAATTAATATGGCTTTCAGGGACGATTTTATGGGGATTATACAGATTAAGGAGTGTTACTGCTGCTTTAAGGATGGCCCACAACTGCTGAGAGCGCGGCTCGCTCCCAGCACCGATCAACATGCTCAGACCCCGCTGAAACAACCAGATCATTTCCAACGTGAAGGCTTTGTTGATCCGGGACGTCGTCTGACTTTCACAAAAGGGTTTTTTTTTTTCATGGAAAAAGAAGCCGAGGGACGCGCCACCATGCCGCTCTTGACGCGGCACAAAACCACCTCGGTGTTGGTCTCTCAGGACGGCTTTTAGGTGGCTTTCAGACGGATTCCGGTTGCTTTTCTGTCGTGTGAATATCCGAGAAATTGAGCTTGAGCTGGACATGCCCCAACATGTCCTGTGAGGCTTCATCATGGCGTTTCTTTGCGCCGAGCGTCTGCATCACGACGCGCCGAACTCCTCCGCATGTCTGTCTTAATGTGCCGAAAAAGTGCTGATGTCCACGTCTTTTCACAATTCCTGTGCTAGTCAGAGGACATACCGGATCAAGACAGCGTCCAGTTTAGAAATGAACAGCACATTTCACTGTTACAGGAGTTTTTGTCATGGAAAGAGGAACAAAGGCGGAGGAATTCCGCGCGTCGCGGCGGAGCTGCATGGCGAAAAGAAACGCCATGATGAAGCCTCACAGGACATGTTCTGGCATGTCCAGCTCATGCACAATCACAATCGGATATTCACACGACTGGAAAGCAACCGGAATCCGTCTGAAATCCACCTTTAAGCCGTCCTGTGAGACCAACACTGAGGTGGTTTTGTCCCGCGTAATGAACGGCTCCGTGGTGCGTCCCTCGGCTTCTTTTTCCATGAAAAAAACAACTCCTGTAACAGTGGAATGTGCCGGAAAAAGCGCTGATGTCCACATCTTCTGCCTTTTTGTGAAAGTCAGACGAGGTCCTGGATCAACAAAGCTTTCACGTTGGAAATGATCTGGTTGTTTCTGCAGGGTGTCAGCCTGTCCATCGGCGCTGGGAGCGCGCTGCGCTCTCAGCAGTTGTGGGCCGTCCTTAAAGGGGCAGTAACACCCCGTAAACTGTTTAATCCCCATAAAATCGTCCCTGAAAGCCATATTCATTTTTCGAACGGTGTCCACCTGGAGGTCTCTTACAGTTTCTGGAAAAAAATTGATGCAACAAAGATCCAAATCATTCAGACATTTATTCGCAATAAAAAATAGACAAGAGGGGAGGACCACACCTCACTCAAAGCCTGCTCACAGGCGAATGAAGCAACCGACAGGCATGAAAAAACTCACGCATGCGCACGAGGGTTCAAGCATGGCTGATGCAATCACACGTGATTCAAATCCATATGGTTTTTGAAAAAAATAATAAGGTCGGATACTTTTCTAACAGACCTCGTATGAAGGTAAAACCAAAAGTAGTCAAAAACGCCCAATAATAGCCAAGACTCCAGAGGGTTAATTTGAAAATCTCAGAGGATTTCAGACTTGAGTGACACTGTGACGTAACTGCAGCACTTTTGCAGGCAACCAGTCACACGCAGCATCTTCACGAAGGCGAGAACTTTGTAGCGTCCGAGTCCAAAAACATTCTGCTGAGTGAGGATGAGAACTTGAGTGTATGTGAGACAGCGTGCGCAGAGCAGACAGGGAGTATTTTAACTCAAGTGTGGAGCAGCATGATAAGAAAAAACAAAACAAAGCTGTGGAGCAGCTTTATTTCTCATTCCACTGTCACTACCAGTGCAGTATTGACAGCACCATCGTGTTCACACCATGTCTGCATGTTGGCGACAGTTATACTGAATTTATGAGAAGAGATTTATGTCCATTTGTGCATTAAGCATCATCACAGACAAAAGAAATGATAAAAATTCCTTAAAAACTGAACTTTAAGATGCTGTTATTTTACAACTTGAGCTGATGTAGTTGTTCTATGTTCAAGCACAAAACGTGACTGAGGAGGAGAAAAAAACAGGATGACGTCATCACACTAACATGAACTTAAGTCATAATAAAAATACAAGCTGGTTTTATGTTGTTATTTTTCAGTTATTAGGCTGCAGCTATAATTTATTTATTTCAAAGTAACTTATCTCTTGGGGAGTCAAATCAGCCTGCATTGTTCTCTTCAGTTTATGTCAAAGTTTGTTTGCACATGCCCATGCATTTTTCCTTCTTCTGTGTTTACATTTGTTCAAAAAAGTTTTAAAAAAACAATAAAATGTTAACACTTTTCTTTATAGCACAGAAATATAACAGAAACAACCACAAATCAGAAAAAGTTGGGACTATATGAAAAATGAAGATAAAAATAAATCCTTGTTTCTCCACTCATACCCACATAAGCCAAAAAGTCTTTAGGGGAGGTGATGATCTAGTGGTTAAAACATTGGGTTTGAGACCAGAGGATCCTCGGTTCAAATCCCAGCCTGACTGGAAAATCACTAAGGGCCCTTGGGCAAGGTCCTTAATCCCCTGTTCCTCCCGGTGTGTAGTGAGCGCCTTGTATGGCAGCACCCTCACATCAGGGTTTATGTGAGACATTAGTTGTAAAGCACTTTGAGCGTCTGATGCAGATGGAAAAGCGCTATATGAATGCAGTTCATTTATTTACCATTTTCTTTGTGTTGGTAGCTTCCCTCACTCGTCTCTTTCCAGCATGGACATTTAGTTTTTCAGAACTGCCTACCTGACACATTTACCATAAAGTACCACACTGTTTGTATTTCTGAATGACTGATATAAATAAAGTCTAAGGGCCCCATCACACTTTGCACGAATGAGCAGGAATCAACCCGAATCAGCCAGTATGGTGAAATAAAAAAGCCAAACTGCGAGGCGCATTTGGGAGGAACAGACATTTGGACAGCCATGTACAAATGTCGTTTGACTACTTAGAATGTGTGCAGATCCCGCCTCAACTGATTCATGAACATCCCGTGCGTATGCTTACGAATGCAGTTCATCTGTAGTTGGAACACAGTATGAATACCCAGAATGCAGAATGTCAAAATGCAGTAAGAATAACAAGAATGCACTCGAATGCTGTGCGGATGCTTTCCAATCGCCACCCGAAGTTTGGGTGGAAGGCAAGCAAGGGGAGGGGCGTGGCAGAGCGAGTGCTGTGGTCCACTATCTTTTGAACATTTGTCGTGTCTTCCTTCTGGATGTCAGATGATATCCAACCTATGAACTGTGAACATGTATACCAGGGTCCTCTGATGATTGCATAACTGTAGTGTGCGTAGCTGAGTGTGTTCAGAGTATTAGAGCCATCACAACACCAACGTGCACACCCACAACTGTTATTACCACTGCAGTCACCGGTAATAGCCACCTGTCCACAGTGTATCACAGTAAACCCAAATTCGGGGGACCCTGGACGAAATATAGCCAGAGGGGGAGGTGAGGCAGGTCCTGACAGTAAAGCATTACACAGCAGTCTCAGGCCACCCAATGCGCTCTCTCGCTCTCGCAGTCTTGGAAATCAGCTCTGTAGCGGAACGCTGCACCCCATTCACATGGATCAGATGATGCAGCCTCACGCACGCATGGTGTGGTCCATGAGATGACCACGGCATGGTTCACGCATGTGTCCTGCATTTCAGTCAGTGTCTCACACTGTCTGGACTTTGCGATCGCATGTCATGAGCCCTGACGTGAAAGGGGCGTCCAGATGGACGTTGCGCGTTGCGCTGCTGGATGGCACGTCATATGAGATATACATTTCATGGTGGGCAAAGCATGTACCGTCCACACTTGCATCTCATGGCGCTCCCGGGATGACAGGGGTTTTATCACAGGCCGCAGCCTGGCTGTTCTTCACCCTGCGTTGTGAGATGCATCTGGAGCCATTCTAAAAGTAACTTTCTGTTTTATTTATATTGCAATGGCTTGACAGTACAGTTGGAATGCTATTCCTCCTAAACGCTTCAGTGGTGTGCATGTCAGATTATGTGTATTACAGCCTTGACACGGCATGCAGCTGCACTGTGGCACGCCGTGGCAAGCCTCTGAAATGCATTGACTTGCCTTGGGGCAGCGGCACAGTGCGTGTTCTTGTGGTGTTACTGCCATACTGATCATATTATTTCACCTACTTTATCTAACCTGTGGGGGGTGAGGGGGGGTGACAGTGTATCTGTAAGGTTTATTATGGATATAACACCCCTGTCAGATATGCGTGCTACTCCACAGCTCTGAGACACATTGACTCGCAGTGACACATGGTGCTTTCGGTTTGATTGCCCAGTGTTCACGTCTAGTTCACAAGATGAATTTGTGCCACATGCATTGCACATAATATTTCCTTTGTGCACCCCAAACAGGATTCAGTGGAGGTGCACATACTGCTCATCCGTGGCACAAGGGGACATGCATTTGACATGCCTGACCATGGTGAATGTCTCTTGAGCACGATCAGACTGTTCTGAATGCTGTTTTGATGCGATGAGAATATTTAGAACGCAGTCAAACTGTGGTCAGAGGGGACTTTGACTACTGTTAGATATATTTCCACTTTGACTGCACCACAATTGTTTTGAACATGGTCAAAACATTCGGGGAGGCTGCACAACCGGTCCGGACTGTTTAGACTGCGCTCAGAATGCTGTACGATGGTTGCGAATGCCCCTCAACACTTCCCAAATGTAGGTCAAATTTCATTCAGAGGGGTCTTGGGCTCATTCTGCCTTTTGTGTAATGGGTGTATAACAAATATTCAGTGACTTGGAAATGTTCATGTATTCATCTCCTAATATTTTTCAAGAAAGCAGGCTGTAAAAATGATGAATTCTTAAATTTAGAGTAAACTGCCCTGTCCCAACCTTTTTGTTTTCTTGCAATATGTTGCAGGCATTTAATGTAGGAATGGATGTATATTAACAAATAAAATAAAAAAATACAAAAACATGAAATATGTTGGTTTAATACAGTCTGCAATTATGGAAATAGAAGTCAAAGAAAATATCAGGATGATTATGGGTGAGATATATACAGTGAGGAAAATAAGTATTTGAACACCCTGCGATTTTGCAAGTTCTCCCACTTAGAAATCATGGAGGGGTCTGAAATTTCCATCTTAGTCCACTGTGAGAGACATACGAGGGCTGTCAATAAAGTATAGGTCCTTTTTATTTTTTTCAAAAACTATATGGATTTCATTCATATGTTTTTATGTCAGACATGCTTGAACCCTGGTGCGCATGCGTGCGTTTTTCCACGCCTGTCGGTGACGTCATTCACCTGTGAGCACTCCTTGTGGGAGGAGTCGTCCAGCCCCTCGTCGGAATTCCTTTGTCTGAGAAGTTGCTGAGAGACTGGCGCTTTGTTTGATCAAAATTTTTTTCTAAACCTGTGAGACACATCGAAGTGGACACGGTTCAAAAAATTAAGCTGGTTTTCAGTGAAAATTTTAACAGCTGATGAGAGATTTTGAGGTGATACTGTCGCTTTAAGGACTTCCCACGGTGCGAGACGTCGCGCAGCGCTCTCAGGCGCCCTCGTCAGTCTGTTTCAAGCTGAAAACCTCCACATTTCAGGCTCTATTGATCCAGGACGTCGTGAGAGAACAGAGACGTTTCAGAAGAAGTCGGTTTCAGCATTTTATCCGGATATTCCACTGTTAAAGGAGATTTTTTTAATGAAAGACATGCAGACGGGTCCGCGCGTCGGGACGCAGCCGACGCGGCGCAGCGACACAGGAAAAACACCTCCGTGTTGATAACCATTTGTTAAAATCCAGGTGGCTTTTGATGGCTTTCAGTGGAGTGAGTATATGAGAAATTGTTTATCAGCTGGACATGTTCCAACTTGTCCTTAAGGCTTTCAACAGAGGTGTTTTTCCTGTGGCGGAGCGTCGTGGCGGCTGCGAGCCGACGCTGCAATCCGCCCGCACGTCTTTCATTAAAAAAAATCTCCTTTAACAGTGGAATATCCGGATAAAATGCTGAAACCGACTTCATCTGAAACTTCTCTGTTCTCTCACGACGTCCTGGATCAATAGACCCTGAAATGTGGAGGTTTTCAGCTTGAAACAGGCTGACGACGGCGCCTGAGAGTGCTGCGCGACGTCTTGCACCGTGGGAAGTCCTTAAAGCGACAGTATCACCTCAAAATCTCTCATCAGCTGTTAAAATTTTCACTGAAAACAAGCTTAATTTTTCGAACCGTGTCCACTTCGATGTGTCTCACAGGTTTAGAAAAAATTTTGATAAAACAAAGCGCCAGTCTCTCAGCAACTTCTCAGACAAAGGAATTCCGACGAGGGGCTGGACGACTCCTCCCACAAGGAGTGCTTACAGGCGAATGATGTCACAGACAGGCGTGGAAAAACTCACGCATGCGCACGAGGGTTCAAGCATGTCTGACGTAAAAACATATGAATGAAATCCATATAGTTTTTGAAAAAAATAAAAAGGACCTATACTTTATTGACAGACCTCGTAATCTAAAAAAACCATCCAGAAATCACAATGTATGATTTTTTAAAAATAATTTATTTGTATGTTACTGCTGCAAATAAGTATTTCAACATTTGTGAAAATCAATGTCAACGTTTCCTGTAGTTTTTCACCAGGTTCTCACACACTCCAGCAGGGATTTTGGTCCACTCCTCCATACAGATCTTCTCCAATTCTTTCAGGTTTGGAGTTTCAGCTCCCTCCAAAGATTTTCTATTGAGTTCAGGTCTGGAGACTGGCCAGGCCACTCCAGGACCTTGAAATGCTTCTTACGGAGCCCCTCCTTAGCTGCCCTGGCTGTGTGTTTGGGGTCAGTGTCATGCTGGAAGACCCAGCCATGACCCATCTTCAATGCTCTTACTGAGGGAAGGAGGTTGTTTGCCAAAATCTCACAATACATGACCCCATCCATCCTCCCTTCAATACGGTGCAGTTGTCCTGTCCCCTTTGCAGAAGAGCACCCCCAGAGTATGATGTTTCCACCCCATGCTTCACGGTTGGGATGGTTTTCTTGGGGTTGTTCTCATCCTCTAAACATGGTAAGTGGAGTTGATTCCAAAAAGCTCTATTCTGGTCTCATCTGACCACATGACCTTCTCCCATGCCTCCTCTGGATCATCCAGATGGTCACTGATGAACTTCAAACGGGCCTGGACATGTGCTGGCTTGAGCAGGGGGACCTTGCTGCCCTGCAGGATTTTAAACCATGACAGCATCATGTGTTACTAATGTAATCTTTGTGACTGTGGTCCCAGCTCTCTTCAGGTCATTGACCAGGTCCTCCTGTGTAGTTCTGAGCTTTCTCAGAATCATCCTTACCCCACAAAGTAAGATCTTGCACGGAATCCCAGACCGAGGGAGATTGACAGTCATCTTGTGTTTCTTCCACTTTCTAATAAATAATCATAACAGTTGTTGTCTTCTACCAAGCTGCTTGCCTGTTGTCCTGTAGTCCATCCCAGCCTTGTGCAGGTCTACAGTTTTGTCCCTGGTGTCCTTAGACAGCTCTTTGGTCTTGGCTATGGTGGACAGGTTGGAGTGTGATTGACTGAGTGTGTAAACAGGTGTCTTTTATACAGGTAACAAGTTCAAACAGGTGTAGTTAATACAGGTAAAGAGTGCAGAATAAGAGGGCTTCTTAAAGAAAAATGAACAGGTATGTGAGAGACAGAATTCTTGCTGGTTGGTAGGGGGTCAAATACTTATTTGCAGCAGTAACATACAAATAAATTATTTTAAAAGTCATACATTGTGATTTCTGTTTTTTTTTTTTGTTTTGTTTTTTTAGATTATGTCTCTCACAGTGGACATGCACCTAAGATGAAAATTTCAGACCCCTCCATGATTTCTAAGTGGGAGAACTTGCAAAATCGCAGGGTGTTCAAATGCTTATTTTCCTCACTGTGTGTGTGTGTGTGTGTGTGTTCTTTGGCAAATTGTAACCTCTTCTGAAAGTCTTTTATTTAACAGAGGGACTTTGCGGGGGATTCTTGCAAATAAATTAGCTTCACACAGGCGTCTTCTAACTGTCACAGCACTTACAGGTAACTCCAGACTGTCTTTGATCATCCTGGAGCTGATCAATGGGTGAGCCTTTGCCATTCTGGTTATTCTTCTATCCATTTTGATGGTTGTTTTCTGTTTTTTTCCATGCGTCTCTGTTTTTTTTTGTCCATTTTAAAGCATTGGAGATCATTGTAGATGAACAGCCTATAATTTTTTGCACCTGCGTATGTTTTCCCCTCTCCAATCAACTTTTTAATCAAATTACGCTGTTCTTCTGAAAAATGTCTTGAATGTCCCATTTTCCTCAGGCTTTCAAAGAGAAAAGCATGTTCAACAGGTGCTGGCTTCATCCTTAAATAGGGGACACCTGATTTACACCTGTTTGTTCCACAAAATTGACAAACTCACTGACTGAATGCCACACTGCTATTATTGTGAACATCCCCTTTTCTACTTTTTTTACTAATAGACCAATTTCATAGCCTTAAGAGTGTACATATCATGAATGCTTGGTCTTGTTGGATTTGTGAGAATCTACTGAATCTACTGGTACCTTGTTTCCCATGTAACAATAAGAAATATACTCAAAACCTGGATTAATCTTTTTAGTCACATAGCACTACTATTATTCTGAACACTACCGTGTGTGTATACAACCCCTGGCAATAATTATGGAATCACCGGCCTCGGAGGATGTTCATTCAGTTGTTTAATTTTGTAGAAAAAAAGCAGATCACAGACATGACACAAAACTAAAGTCATTTCAAATGGCAACTGGCTTTAAGAAACACTATAAGAAATCAAGAAAAAAAGATTGTGGCAGTCAGTAATGGTTACTTTTTTAGACCAAGCAGAGGGAAAAAAAATATGGACTCACTCAATTCTGAGAAATAAATTATGGAATCACCCTGTAAATTTTCATCCCCAAAACTAACACCTGCATCAAATCAGATCTGCTCGTTAGTCTGCATCTAAAAAGGAGTGATCGCACCTTGGAGAGCTGTTGCACCAAGTGGACTGACATGAATCATGGCTCCAACACGAGAGATGTCAATTGAAACAAAGGAGAGGATTATCAAACTCTTAAAAGAGGGTAAATCATCACGCAATGTTGCAAAAGATGTTGGTTGTTCACAGTCAGCTGTGTCTAAACTCTGGACCAAATACAAACAACATGGGAAGGTTGTTAAAGGCAAACATACTGGTAGACCAAGGAAGACATCAAAGCGTCAAGACAGAAAACTTAAAGCAATATGTCTCAAAAATCGAAAATGCACAACAAAACAAATGAGGAACGAATGGGGGGAAACTGGAGTCAACGTCTGTGACCGAACTGTAAGAAACCGCCTAAAGGAAATGGGATTTACATACAGAAAAGCTAAACGAAAGCCATCATTAACACCTAAACAGAAAAAAACAAGGTTACAATGGGCTAAGGAAAAGCAATCGTGGACTGTGGATGACTGGATGAAAGTCATATTCAGTGATGAATCTCGAATCTGCATTGGGCAAGGTGATGATGCTGGAACTTTTGTTTGGTGCCTTTCCAATGAGATTTATAAAGATGACTGCCTGAAGAGAACATGTATATTTTCACAGTCATTGATGATATGGGGTTGCATGTCAGGTAAAGGCACTGGGGAGATGGCTGTCATTACATCATCAATAAATGCACAAGTTTACGTTGATATTTTGGACACTTTTCTTATCCCATCAATTGAAAGGATGTTTGGGGATGATGAAATAATTTTTCACGATGATAATGCATCTTGCCATAGAGCAAAAACTGTGAAAACATTCCTTGCAAAAAGACACATAGGGTCAATGTCATGGCCTGCAAATAGTCCGGATCTTAATCCAATTGAAAATCTTTGGTGGAAGTTGAAGAAAATGGTCCATGACAAGGCTCCAACCTGCAAAGCTGATCTGGCAACAGCAATCAGAGAAAGTTGGAGCCAGATTGATGAAGAGTACTGTTTCTCACTCATTAAGTCCATGCCTCAGAGACTGCAAGCTGTTATAAAAGCCAGAGGTGGTGCAACAAAATACTAGTGATGTGTTGGAGCGTTCTTTTGTTTTTCATGATTCCATAATTTTTTCCTCAGAATTGAGTGATTCCATATTTTTTTCCCTCTGCTTGGTCTAAAAAGTAACCGTTACTGACTGCCACAATTTTTTTCCTGATTTCTTATAGTGTTTCTTAAAGCCAGAAAGTTGCCATTTGAAATGACTTTAGTTTTGTGTCATGTCTGTTATCTGCTTTTTTTCTACAAAATTAAACAACTGAATGAACATCCTCCGAGGCCGGTGATTCCATAATTTTTGCCAGGGGTTGTGTGTATATATATATATGTATATATATATGTGTGTGTGTGTGTGTGTAGACACTTATTGAGTGTTGTTAGAAGGAAAGGTGATGTAACACAGTGGTAAACATACCACTGTCCCAGCTTTTTTGAAACGTGTTGCAGGCATCCATTTGAAAATGAGCAAATATTTGCACAAAAACAATAAAGTTTATCAGTTTGAACATTAAATATCTTGTATTTGTGGTGTATTCAATTGAATATAGGTTGAAGAGGATTTGCAAATCATTGTATTCTGTTTTTATTTACATTTTTCACAACATCCCAACTTCATTGGGATTTGGGTTGTACATTATCTAAACTCATAACAAGAAATGAAAATACAACTGTTTTACCAATCCATTACTATATATTATTAATAATTCCCAGTGACAAAAGATTCCAAATGTGTTCTCCACTACACGACGCGCACAAAACAACCCGCAGCTGTAAATAATTTGTCTCTGATTCTGGGAGGGATGAGCAAATGCGTCTTTGGCTGCAAAGTTATTATTTTATGTAGCGGGACAAAGCGGGACGCATTGGCACAACGAATTGTGTGGCAGTGCAGGGATGAAATTTGTGCAAGTGTCAAGGTTGGGTGCCTGGAAACCCCCACCCCCGTGAAACTTGCGCAAAGAGGGAAGGGGCATGGGAACCCACCACAGTCAGATTATTATGAAATACCCCAAGTTCCTTGACAGATATTTGGCTCAGTGGACGGGCATCTTGCAAGCCTTGCTCTGGGCAAAATCATCTATAACATTCCCAATGTCCAACTCCCTGTCTATTGAGTTTGTAATGGAGAGGATAGCTAAGCCACTCAGCCACTCCTGCCCCATTGAGCTCCTCAGGTATGTCTTAATAATTTTTAACTTGGAAAATGATCTCTCAGCTGATGCCACTGTCACTTGCAACATCAGAAACTGGATAGTGGCTAATGGCCGTGCTGGAAAATCCACAATCTAATTTAGTCAGCTTTGCTGTCTTCTTTTTCTTTTGTCCTTTTTGTTATTACTGCTGGATTTATGTTTGTAGGAAGACATTTTTCTGCAAGGTCTTTGGTGTCACTGGTCATAAATCTACCTATGTCATTGATTGACAAGGGGGCAGCGTATATTTACCCAGCATTCATCACTGCATAGCATCTTATGAAATACCCCAACAGACGTTATGTTATTATTTTAACTGAGGATTCTTTCTTGTAAATTTAGCCTGTTGTTCATTAAAAACACACCATTTTGGAATATATTGCACTTAACTATTTCACCAATTGGGAAACATGACAGAGATGGTTTTTCTTCAAGACTGTAAGGTAACGAATCAGCTGCATAATGTGCATGAGGCGCACTTTTATGCACGTTGTGTGCATTGTGCGTCAGTGATTATGTAAATTAGTTCAGACAAATTCATGGGCCCCTGTATGTCCTGGGCCCCAGTGCGATGGCACGTGCTGCACTGTCAACACCTACGCCACTGAGCACTGGCATGCAGTGTTAAAATTTATTATTTTACCTCATGACATCATCTAGAACCTCTTTGTTTTGAATATAAGTTCAAAAAGTTTAATTGACTTTTGTTCAGTCACTTCATATACATTGCAGTTTCAAATTTTATATAATTGTGTCCTCGCTGGTTGACTTCTGTGTCATGAAGGGGAAGTTGGAATGGAAATAAGTACATTTTTTTTCCTGCTACCATGACCCTCATTCTTGAGTAAATAATTATGTAAAATGAAAAGCATTTTGTGAGCAAATATGGGCTTTCTTTGTTCTGTTCATCCCTAAAATTGTGATTAAAAATACACCATTCAGTAGCTCATTTTCAAAACCTTTTCCAGTAAGGAGCAGCCAGGGATTGAATGGTGTTCCACAGTGCCACACCAAGCAGATCGCGGGTTTTAGTTTCATTGCAGTAAATATTGTGAATCTTGGGGTTGCTGTCAGTAGTGATGAGTTACAAAATGGTGACACTCCTCTCCCAAGATGGTGGACAAAAATATTGCAAAAATGAGCTTGACATCTGCCCTAGCATTTTCTTTTATCCCCTCAGTATGAAATGCGGGGGGGAGGGGGGGCGATATAGTGATCAGCATGTCCGTTTGTTAGCACAATATCTCAAGAACCAGTTGACCAAATTAATTCATATTTAGCATGAGGGTGTACTTAGGTGATCCCCGACACTTTGTATGACTGATTTGTGGTGGTGGTGGTGGTGGGGGGGGGGGGGGACATGATGATCTCCTGATGACCTTTTTTCATCTCTGTGATTAAAGTTGCGTTTTTAGTTCGTGTACCCACATTATGGAATTTGAAATTCTTGTTCAGCACTTCCCAAATCCTCCTGGAAGTCACCTGCCACCTGTTTTAACACTTGTTTCCTGCCTCTTGATTGGCTGAGCACACCTGTATCACCTTTTTTTTTTTGTAGGGGCAAAACATGCTGAACCTACTGAGCCAGTGGACCCAATGGTTGTGGGCAACCCATCCAGACAGCACCGCTACGCCAGTGGTCAGTACTTCTTTGAATACCTCGTGGTTGTCAGCCTCAAGAAGACTGATGGTGGGAGTTACGAGCCACAGATCACTTACCAGTTTCCTAAGGTGGGTTTTATGGTGCAACATGAAGCTACTTTAGGGTGGATTCAGTTCTGGAAAGACCTACAGCAGATTATGAAAATGATTAGTCTCAAAGTCCAGTCACCTTGTGTTCATAAAACCTTTTGGAAAACATGAAAAACTACAACCATCTGTAACAAAACCACATAATTCATGAGAAAACCTTGGTTTAACCAGGATTTGAGTTATTTCATTTTTAAGTTTCCATCTGCAGCTGTCTGTCCCAGGCATCAAACACAGAAAGAATTATGTAACAGCTGAGTGGATCCTTGTCATTTGATTGGTGCTTTGTATGTCACGTGACATGGAGTATTTGTCCCATTTGTGTTGTGTTGCATTTAACATGCAAATTGGTTCCATTTGCCGTGTAAATTTGGTTCCATATGTTTTGTACCATTACATGCTGTGACCAACACCCACTAATGGGGGCAGTGTTTAGCTAAACATGGCAGCCTGTAATTCATCTGGAGGCCTGAAGGATGATGTTGATGAAGTTGGGATGAAAAGCTGGTCAAATTTCTGATGCCATTTTTTGCTGGAGTGAGGAAAGTGCAGATAACAGTCTGTGCACGAAGTCAGTGCACGGCATCACAGACTACGTCGTCAGGTTTGTTTTTTGCAAGTTGACTGAGAACAATTTTGGACTCCTATTTAAAGTTTGTGTTGGACTGTTAACATCAAAACACCAGTGACGAACACCAAAATGTAAGTCCCTTTTCTGTTCATAAATAAATAAAACATGAAATGACAAGGACCTATTTTCAAAGTTATATAAAACAAATAATTAATGTTTTTACGTTCTTTCAATGGAACGAATATTTCATTCGATGAGAGATAGACCATAACATTTATTATGAAATAATTATTATGAAATAATGCTGAATTTATGTGGAAATGATTGTTGTACAAAAGCTTCAGATATCTGTTGCTGAGACAGATGATGACTGGAGGCAGTTTGAAGCAGAAATGAAGTGATAATCTGTGAATTGCTGCTGATGCTCCGAAATGACACGTGCGCGGTGAAGGCAGGGGGGACAATTCGGTAGGCGACACTGGCCTTGACTGGGGGCGTAACCCAAATCTGTCGGTGTCCCGATCAGCAGGAGTCATAGACAGTGCGTCACACTGTGGAATGCAGGGATGATTACCGGTGTTGCAGACCGAATGGTCCCCCCTAAAAATCGGTCCGCCCTGCCTTCACTGTGCATGCGTCATTTCAGAGCTCAGCAGCAATTCACTGATTATCACCTCGTTTCTCCTTCAAACTGCACTCCAGTCATTATTTAGCTCAGCGACAGATATCTGAAGCTTTTGTACAACAATCATTTCCACATAAATTCAGCATTATTACATCATTAAAGACAGAGGAAGTGATCAGAGCACAGCAGATGATGCGGCGCCTACGCCATTTCAGTGTCAATAACAACTCGCCAATTATCGCCTTGTTTTCTGCTTAAAACTGACTTTAGAATGATTGAAGAGGTTTTATCTTGTCATCTGATGGTTAATAATCCCATTAATCCATTTGATTGCTTTGGGTGTAGACAGGCCGTCTTAGATGAGCTGCTGTGGTCTGAAATGATGCATGTGCAGTGAAGGCAAGGTGACCAATTTTTAGGGGGGACTGTTTGGTCTGCGACACCGGCACCTTTTATTAAATTATGATCTTTTCTAATTTATTGTTTGTTGTTTTGATGGGATATAAATGGATTGTCTGATTTTTATCTTGAAAGTGAAGTACTGTCTTTGTGCTACGTGGGAAGAGGCGATGTAGATGGGCTCTGAGTGCATACCTCTGCCACGGGGTTAAAGGTGATCCCTGCCTTATGAAGTGGATTTCTAACATGTTGTGTGTCCATCACATGAAGCATTGAAAGCTAAAGAACGGAGTTTCTGCTTTGCTCCAGAGGAATGCCAGCAGATTCTGTGAAGATTTTAATCAGAGTTTTGTCTGTCAGAGAGACGGGATGGTGAAATCTCAGAGGGAGGAGGAGCAGAAGACATTAAAAGCCATCACTCTGTTTTGCTTTCCGGAAGGCATTAACTGGGCCCCGCTGACAGAATACCACAGGTAGCCTTTGACATGGCCTTTGTCAGCTTTGGTTCCACAGATGTCTCCTTTTGACTTTTCTGTGTCTGTTTTCAGTGAGACCTTCTCTTTTGTTCTAACTGAGCTTGATGGCAGCAGAAGAAACGGATACTGCAGGAGGCTGCTGGTCAGTGTGGTCTTCAACATTTACAGTATGTGCACAGCGTGCATGTATTAATTTATCACTCTGTTCACTCTGCAGCCTGGTGGGAAAGGAGCTCGTCCACCTGAGGCTTACTGCATCATCAGCAGGCTGGCCTGTTTCGGCCTCTTTTCCAAGGTGATTACATCTAGATTCCCTCTGAAAGACCAACCAACGACCAAGTGATGGTCTTTAATCTTATTCATTATTAAGTAAAAGAACTTACTGTAACAGTGTAAAAGTCAGTGAGCGTCTCACTGCGAAGCAGCTGGAAAGGAACGGAAAGAGAGAAGTGTATGGTGTCAGATCAGTGCCAAAACCACTCTCATGATAAAACATGCATTCGGGTGTATTATATTATTTCACACACATAGATATTAACTGCAAATGCACAAATTATCTGTGTGCGCACTCAGAGGAAACTGCTCCTCGAGCGAGGAAAAGGTGCTGCGAGCGAGGAGGAATATGTGACCAGCGTGGCCTCGCCCTCTCAAAGTGGATTTCTGTTCTTTCACTTGAAACTTGGGGGAGGGTTTTGGCACTATAGGGGAGGGAACAAGGGGGGGGTTGGTCCTGACTCTGCTGTGATTGGTCGTTTCTGAAGAGCGAGATTTGATTGACAGAGATGGAAGTGTGCTGAAAGGAAGGACACAGAGCGACGTCAGGGCAGAAGTTTCTTACCTGAAGGAAGAAGTTTCCTACCTCTGCTCAGACGCTGTTGTCTCCTTCGGGGAGGTGGTGGCGTAATGGTTTGCACGTGATTTAAAAGGTTTTACTTTGTCATCTGATGGTTAATCAGTTTAGGTGTAGAGTGTCGTTTTCTGGAGTGCCAAGTTTCATTAATATCAGGTGATTGTTGGGATTTTCTGTCATTTACTATTATATAATGTGCACCTTAATGAATTCAGCTGATGCTGTGCACTGCAGCCTGTTTATTCATGATTGAATGATTGACTAAATCAAATAAGCACTCTCCATCCTGCAGTGAAAACTTGGTGCAAACATCTTGGGTGACACATTTGGTGCATTTGGAAAAAAAGTTTGCAACACAACAGAAGTGAACGTATGCATCAGGCTGTAAAATGTACTGCCAGGTTTCAAAGTTGATTTTTTTTTTTTTTTTTTTTTTGTGATTAAAAAAAAAAAAGAATGACAGCATAACTAGATGACTTACATTTTCACTTGCAGTAAAAGAAATAACCAGTTCAATTAAAAGAAACAAAACTTCATAAAGAAGTTGGACCAAGATTTTCAGTGGATCAGCAGTAATAAACAACAAAAAACATCACAAGCTTTTTTTTTTTTTTTTTTTTTTGGTCAACAGCCTGTCAGTTTGGGGTGATCATGTGATCTCTTAAAGGGGGTTGATGTTACATTTCTATCTGAGCTAATAGAAATGGGAGACTGTAAGGTGTTGGCAGGGCAGGATGTAGCTGGACAGCACAGGAAGGTGGTTTTTAGGATGACTTTAGAGGTGAAGATGTGGAAGAGAGTGAGAGCTTAAGGATCAGATGGTGGAAGCTGAAGGAGGAAGACTGTTGTGTGGAATTCAGTGAGGAGATGAGACAGGCACTGGATGGAGGGGAAGCAGTTTTGGACAACTGGAAAATTACTACAAATGTGGTGAGTGAGACAGGAAGGTTGCTGAGTGTGGCATCTGGACACTGAAAGGAAGATGAGGAGACTTGGTGGTAAAACAAACGGCTGTGTTAGTGTTGTACTCTGTAATCGTGATCGCCACTGAGTTTTTAAAATATATATAGCAGTGTGTTCTTTTTTCTATGACATCGTGTAAGTTTTATAAATCCGCTGATTAAAATGCCTCACTCAAAGCGTGGCTGTTACAACAGTTGTCGTAAAGTGGGACTGGTTAGTTTTACGGCAATGCTGTGTGGTTGAAGCAAGATGCTGTTCTTAAGCTAAGTAGCATGTGGACATCGCACACTTTTAGAACTATCAAGTTTTTAAAATAATTTTTGTGTCACGGAGCGACATCGGACAGAGAGAAGATGGCGAGAAAGACAAGTGTTAAAAAGTCTGAAGAATCAAGCATCCGTGGAATTGGCGCTGGGCTGAATTTAATGTAGTCTTCATAGACACATGTGACAAATAAAAGAAATGGGAAAAATAAAATAACATTGTTCTGTTCAAACAGGATTTTAGGCAAGATTGTGTGACTTTTTTAATGCACATTTTCTTTCATTAGAAAAAAGACACTGCAGCTTTGAATGGATTTACAGGAATTTCCAAAAGAATATAAGTTGACTTTTTTACTATAAAGTATGTTATTGATATTTTACTATGATTTTCAATCTTTAGCTGTGATTTTTGAAATGCTGTAACAGTCTTTTCAGTCTTCATGAATTTCATGTAGTTTAATTGTTCTGAGATAATGCATAATTTGGTTTACAATTAAAAGGAAAATCGTTCCAGGTCCTACTTTCATGTCATATTCTGTTATTTCAACATTGTCATTGACAGGTCAAATGAAAGGTTGAATCAAGGATCATTTAAATATCCACTTTTGAGATTTTATCTTCCAGGAGATGCTGAAAATGTATCATTAGATACAAAACTAATTTGGTTCCCTAGACCTTGGCTCTTAGGTATCTAGTCCCCTAGATACCCTATAAATTTTCCTTGGATTTCACAATTTTCTTTCACAGCCCTGTACAAATATGGTCAGTAAACCATAAAGCAAATGTGGTCGGTGAAAAAGAATTGTGATAGTCATAGAGATGAAAAAAGTCGACAAGGGTTACAAGGACATGCAGCATGAGTTGAAGAGAGAAGTGGCAAAGGCCAAGGAAAAGGCACATAACGAGCTGCGCATGAATGTAAATGATAAGGAAGGAGAAAAGGACTTGTACCGATTGGTCAGACAAAGGGTTCAAGATGGAAAGGATTGCAGCAGGTTAGGATTAAACGGATACAGATGGTAATGTGTTGACAAGTGAGGGGAGTGTGTTGAGAAGGTGGAGGGAATATTTTGAGGAGCTAATATATGAAGAAAATGAGAGAGGGAGAAAAGGCTGGATGGTGTGGAGAGAGTAAATCAGGCAGTGTAAGTGATTAGTAAGGATGACGCGAGGGCAGATATGAAGAGGATGAAGAATAGAAAGGCAGTTGGTCCAGATTTCATTCCATTGGAGGCATGGAAATATCTAGGAGAGATGGCAGTGGAGTTTATAACCAGATTGTTTAATAAAATCTTGGAAAGTGAGAGGATGCTTGAGGAGTGGAGACAAAGAATGCTGGTTTCTATTATTAAGAGCAAGGGTGATGTGCAGAGCTGCAGTAATGACAGAGGCATTAAGATGATCAGTCACAGCATGAAGTTATGGGAAATAGTAATAGAATATAGGCTTATAAAACAGGTGAAGGTCGCACCAGTATGGTTTCATGCCAAGAAAGAGCACTACGATGCAATGTTTGCTCTGGGAGTACTGATGGAGAAGATAATGAAGGCCAGAAGGAATTATATTGTGTGTTTGTGGGGATTTAGAGAACGCTTATGACAGGGTGTAAAGAGAAGAGTTGTGGTGTTGTATGAGGAAGTTTAGAGTGGCAGAGAAGTGTGTGAGGGTGGTATAGTATATGTGCAAGGATAGTGTGACAGCGTTGCGATTCACAGTAGCAATGACAGATTCATTCAAGATGGAGTTGGGAATACTACAAGGATCTTCTTGTTTGCAATGGTGATGGACAGGTTGAAGGATGAGATCAGACAGGAGTTCCCATGGACTATGATGTTTCCAAATAACATTGTGATTAGGGATGCACTGATGCCGATACCAGTATCAGGTATCAGCCCGATCCCGTATTCATTTACTCGTACTCGTAATCACAAAATGTCTCTGATACTCCGACCCGATACCCCTTTACAGCAGCGTGATGTCAACCTCTCATTGTGGGATTTTTACCTGCACGCTCTGAAATTTCTGGACTATAACCGCTACTTTTTTCATACGTTTTGAACACTGCAACTTTAACAATGATGCAGCTAATTTATTATTACAGGCTTTCATGTAATTTTCTCATAAGTCAAATACATCTGTCAATTCTCTCCGCTGATTAGCTGAAAGCCGCTGTTCATCATGCAGAGTAAATGCACACGTACAGTAAATGACTTACCTGTCTTACCTGTTTGCTTCAGTGGAATTCATCATCATACGATCATACAAAGAAAAATAATCCACATAAAGCCTCCAGAGTTCGTAACATAACATCTCAAAGCACTGTAATTCCTCGTGTGGCTGAAAAAAGTTCCTCCGTGACTTCGGCACTTTGCTCCACAGTTCCTCTGTCAGAACTCCAATCAGGGCTTCAGCGGTGGAGGTTGTCCATCAGGTTGGTGAGTTTCAGCCCTTGGTGTGGTTGTTCAGATATCTCGGTCCACTACAGTTTGCGGAATCTTTGTGCGCTGCAGTTGGAACCTCTGTTCGCTTCCGCATGCTGCACTTTGGGTCAGAGGTTAGTTCACTGCACGCCTCATTCATTAAACAGCTCAGTTACCACAAGCAACGGGCTGAACATGAGGAAATTATCCCATGAATCACAAAGAAAAAATAAAATGTTACAATTACTACATTTTGCGCGTCGCAACAGTGTGTGTGTGTGTATGCGCGCAACGCTGTGTGTGCACATGCCATGCTCCTCCAATATTTACATGTTCCACCATTGGGGGAAAAAACATTTACGGTTTGTACGTAAAACTTGTGCCAATTCAAACATGCAGATCCACCTTGGATTTGCTGTGGCGACCCCAAGTGCAAACAAGGGAGCAGCCGAAGGGACTTACTATTTGTGTATGTTACCTGTACATATTTAATTAAAAGTTAAAAAATAGTGTGGAGAGTGAAAGACTGTTTAGCTCAGTGTTGAGATTAAAAACAGAAACAGACTCATAGCTGATTAAGCAGAGAAGCTGCTTTTCATCAAAAAAGAATCTGCCCCTCACGTTTTCAAAAAAGACTTTTAGTGCTCACAGACATAAATAAAGTTATTGATGGACATAGTATGGAAGCTTGAATCTTCGACTGGACTGGATTTTACCCAGTCCAGTCGAAGATTCAAGCTTCTCTACTATGGAAACCACCTGGACAACTGAGAGCCTACACAGAAATTGATGGACAGTTTCAGTTCTGTTCCTGGTGTTGTATATTTTGTTGTGCTGAAGTCCACAGGTTACATTTCAGTGAGATGTCTGGCAGTGTCATGTTTGTTAAGAAACACACAATTAATGTTAAAGGACAATTTGTTGTAGTCACAAAGTGAAGTTACATGATTTACGTGAAATGTTTGTAAATAATAACAAAGCTAATGATATTGGTAGCAGTTACAGTTAAAAAGTAAGTAACAACTGATGAATAAAACCTATTTTCAAAGTCATCATAAAACTGGAATGGTATCATTAAGTATTCATATTGGTACTCGGTATCGACTAGTACCAAAATGTATGTACTTGTACTCGGTCTGGAAAAAAGTGGTATCGGTGCATCCCTAATTGTGATCTGTAGTGAGAGTAGAGAGCAGGTTGATACTAGCTTGGAGATATGGAGATGCTCTCTGAGAGAAGGGAAATAAAAGTCAGTAGGAGCAAAACTGAGAGGGAGACCAGGGGAATACAGGCGGTGAAAGTAGATGAGTTTAAATGCTTGGGGTCAAAGTAATGGAGAGTGTGGTTGAGAGGTGAAGAAGAGAGTGTAGGCAGGGTGGAGAAAGGTGGCAGGAGTGATTTGTGACCGAAGAATATCAGCAAGAGTGAAGGGGAAAGTAGGGAGTAGCGAGACCAGCTGTGTTGTACGGCTTAGAGACGGTGGCAGTAACAAAAAGACAGGAGGCAGAGCTGGAGGTGGCAGAGCTGAAGATGATGCAGTTCATTTTGGGAGTGATGAGAATGGACAAGATTGGGGAATGAAAATATCAAAGGGACAGCTCAGATGGGATAGTTTGGAGACGATGTCAGAGTGGAGATATCGAGATGGTTTGAACATGTGCAGAGGAAGGATCCAGGGTATAAAGGGAGAAGGATGCTGAGGATGGAGCCACCAGGCAGGTAAGCCGGAACACAATGGAATTCCGTACTGGTAAGAGATATTCAGTCCTTTACAGCCTGTTGAAGAGCAAGTTTTCACCTCTGTTTATAATCTGAGAGGAAAGAAAGAGGAACTTCCAGCAAAAACAGACAAAAAAATGATGGACTGCTTTGTGTCAATCTTTGGTTAGGGTCCCTTCACACATAGTACGAATGTGGTCGAATTACGCATGAATTGCACATGAAGCAGGAATCGTATGCAATACGTGTAAAACTGTAGCTGCCTCCAGCGCCTCGTACACCTGTTGCTACAACAATTTGTGCACACCAGTGGCTGAAAGACAGTGTGCACTGTGAGAGCCCAATTGACCCTTCTAGCAGCAGATGTCGGCCAAACTCGAGGTGACGCACACGTCTACACCGTTCACTTGGCATTTAGAAAATGTGTGGCCATTTGCGCTATTAGCATGAAAACAGTCAGCAGACAATCACTTTCGAGCTGCCGCTGAAATTTCCCCACGACTGTGAAGTTGCCAAGTACATATGTGGCGTGCCAGACTGTCGGCTCCCCCCACAACATGTGTGCATGTGTTTTGCACGCCCCCCCTCCCCCCAAACACAAGCATGATCCACATGCACATGTTGCTGCAATTTTGGTAAACCCTGATGCAAATTATTAGTTGAGCTACTGAGATTAATAAATGGAATAGCTTTGACTCTGTTGAATGTTTGGTTTCCAAAGAAAAGGTCAAACAAGGTCAACGTCCATTACTAAGCATGACACGTGGTCCAAACTATTCCTTTTTAAAACTCTTAACAAATAATTTGCATCACTTTTTACCAAAATTGGAGCAACTTTAACTTTTGACCCCCGTACAAACTGAAACTGACCTTTGTCACCATTCTTGCTGTTTTTATCCCATAACTCCATAGAATTCAGTCATAGATAGTCCAATATATACCTTTTTGAATCTTTTTGATCAGACAAATAATGTGATATAGTTTTCAATATGATTGGAGCATCTTTTAATATTGACCCCTACCTGACCACCTACTGAAAATTCAAGTGACCGGTTTTTTCGAAGGAGGAATGTCTAAGGAGTATTTGTGCTGAATTTGATGCTTGTATCACCATTTGCACGATTCCACTCGACATATTCTCTTATCTGCTGCACTGTAGATGAGACTGAGCTCTGTCTTCAGCTTGCTTCCATTGAGCATCGGATAGGCCTCACGGTGCTGCTGAGGGTATGTTCCGGACATGTGGTGTGGTACTGTGTGAACTGTTCATCAAAATCTGTGCAGTAGTTTTGACATAATCCTGCTAAAAGACAGACAGACAAATAAATAAACGCAGATGATTTTATTGCATTCTTGGCGGATGTAATAATTGTTGTAGCATTGATTTTGAATGCAAACACCCTGATGAGCCAACCAGCTAAATACTCAAATACTCAAACAAATACTCAAAAACAGTCAACTGAACAGGTGAAAATGTCGTCAGAAGTGTCTGTGGTAGCACCAAAAGGATCAGTCTCTATGGTGACCTCAAACTGTTTAAAAGAAATTAGCTTAAGCTTCATCACATTTGGTGACTGCATTCTCCACTGAGTCCATCCAAGTGGAATGTGGATGATGTGCTCGTTCTTCTGCTTACACCAGCAAGGAGAAGTGATTGGCTGTTTTTAGCTTGGCCTGCAGGCTTCCATTGTACAGCTATTTAACTCTGAACGGTGTTAGTGTTCTGCATTAGTACTAATTTGCGTTATTTTGAACCCAAAGAGATGTAAAAATAGAGCCCAGGTTGAAAATCCCATAGTTCCACTTTAACATACATTTGATCAAATGGAATATATGAAGTGGACTAAAGGGTAGGGGGCGCTGTGACTGCAGTGCAGAGCTTTCCAAGGTCCTTCAACGAATGAACGCTGTGAGGCAGTGGACGACCCCTCAGTGCTGCACCACTCGTCTCCCTCCTGACACAAGACTATTGGTGCTTTTTTCCAGGGGTGTGGATCACCCCTTCATAATCGTCTTTCCTGTGGTCAGCCTGATAGTTTTTGCAGTGCCTGGAGTGCCCGTCCCTCCATCAACACCCCCAAAGCAAGCAGTATCTGCAAACTGGAGCACCAGATGCAGTGCAGCTCAGGCCTCAGGACTGATGTTCGTCATGTCGGGTTTGTTAGGGGTGCAGTCAGAACCGTTATTACAGCTGCAGAGGCAGTGTGTCAGAAAAATCAAAGTCTAGGAGCATGTGCTGGTGCTGTGCTTCACCGCGTCCAAGACACCACTAAACTGCCTTGAGTTCTGGATGGCAGCCACCTAGGGAGACAACTGGTCCATTCCCACATCTCTGAAATATCCATCTATCTGCCACAGTCAGCTCAAACATGGGTGTGTCCTTGACATTCTCCAGCTACTCTGCTCCTTAGCACTCAGGTACGCACATGCTGGATCATCCGCGGAGAAGCGTACCACATGGCCAAAATGTCCAAGCTGATGCTCCTTCACTTTGCAAGTGACACTCCGCATCTTAGTCCAGCTTAGTAAGTGTTGATTTGATACAGTCAGAATAATTATCTTACTTAAAGTATTAAAGGAGAGCAGGTAGCTCAGTGGATAAAATCCTGGCCTGCCCATAGGTACACCTGGGTTTGAATCCCGCTCATGGATTCTTGTCTTTGTCCTTTGATGCAACACTTCATCTGCATCGTCTCAGTCCACCCAGCTCGAAGTGGGTATCGCCTAGACTGAAGAAGTAACCTGTGTCTGACTGCCGTCCTGTCCACTAGGAGTCATAGACCCTCATTCGCGTCACGCTACGGAATCCAGCGATAATTGCTGGTGCCAAAGGACCTCAGTGATATAGAATAAATGTTTATTGGCATTGCATTTCTGCAGTGAAATTCTGGTGGCACTTTCCAAACAGCTATACACAAAAAACAACACAGCAGCTTTAAAGGACATGTCGCATGTTTTTAAACATCCCAGTGTTGTGAAAGTGTAGGAACACGGACCCACAACAGGGGGCGTAAAATGAACGGACAATGGATAAGCCAAACAGTAACAATTTAATGTTGTGGACAGGCTTGAGGATAGGAGACGTCCGTCCAGAACCAAGCCGGGTCCCACACAGCCTTCACTGCCAATGGACCTGAAGAACACCGGAGCCGCCAAGTCCTGGATCCCCAGGTGGCCACCGTCTCCAGCTGTCAGACCTGGTACTGCTGGCAGAGAACAGAAACAGTATAGATGAGTGTGAGTTTGCACACTCAGTAATACCACAGTCTGTGTTCCTTTGGGAGGGAGCACCTCCACCTCCAATCACACACTTGTGCAGCTCCTGTCTAACCACTTATCTGGTTGGGGTGTGAAGCGAAGCCGTCGCTGATCACACCAAACGCCAATCCCACACATAAGGCAACACCACAGGAAAACGGCTGCAAAGAAGTTCAGACTATAATTCAGTGTTAAGTTCAGCAGAGAAAATTACCTCTTCTGGTAACTGATTTCTCGGCGAGGAGGTGGAGTTGCAGTCCGGCCTTTATGGTGATGGTGATGAGTTAGATGAGTGACAGCTGGTGCTGATGATAAGTGACAGCTGTCACTCCCAGTTGCTCCAACGCCCTCTTGTGCTTGAAGCCTGCATTTCAAGCAGGGCGCCATCTGGTGGTGGTGAGCCAGCAGTACCTCCTCTTCAGCGGCCCACACAACACCCAGTTAGCAAGACAGCATAGAAGTACTCATGACTGTAAGTCTCTTCACACACATGCACTAATAATTAGTGATCGCTGATTTATTTTATTCCTCTCACTTTGAGCGTTAGCATGTGCGTTTCTGAAAAATGTCTCACTCTGCAATTCTCTGCATGTTTCGGCATGTGACGTACATTTTAGAAGGAGCAGAAAAATCCCGGATGAACCTGTCAGAAATTGAAGCGTCTGAGCTTTCGTTCTAAAGCAGTGGTGTCCAAACTATTCCAGAAAGGGCTGAGAGGGTGCAGGTTTTCTTTGCAGCCACTGACTTCAGCAGGTGATTTCACTGATGACCTCATCCCACCTGCTCAAAGGGATGTTAATCAGTGAAATCACCTGCTGGAGTCAGTGGCTGCAAAGAAAACCTGCACCCTCTCAGCCCTTTCTGGAATAGTTTGGGTGCCACTGTTGCAAACAGATGGCTCTGATTTACAGACAGGAGATGACGCACTTCACGCACTTCACCCTGAAAACTCTCAACTTTTTCAGAGTGTTGGATTTTGGAACCTAAAGTGTGGTGACGCACTGTTTGTGTGGATGCTGGTTTACTGAAGCTGTGAACCTGGACGTGGGACATCTCCATGACGCTGTTTTAACAGACTTCCTGACATGCAGATGGATTTGTTACATTGGAAAAAGTCAGAATACATTATTTCCAGGAGTTAATGGACTTTATTTACCGTGCCACAGTCATGAGAGAACTGAAGGCGCTGTAGCCGGCAATCGTGTTTGTGGGGGCTTCTTTGATTGTGTGGAGTTTACATTTGGGAAAACAATCTACAACTGGGTGAGACTGGCATGTTCAGGTTTTTCTCCCTTTTGTGCTTTTTTCGTAGTGGAACTGGCAAGCTTTTTCTTTTCTTTTTTTTTTTACTTTGAGAGAGTTTTTGAATTTGGATGTGGAATGTGTGTGTGTGCTGCTCCTCTCAGCTGTTTTACTGTCACTGTGAACATGAATGTCTCTGTGACGTTTTTTTCCCCAGCAGATGTATTTTTTAGATTTTATTGATAACAAATAATTAATCATGCACAAAGCTGAGCCTTGAGCAGAGACTGTTATTGACAGGCTGCGTTTATGACTCGTGGCTGCAGGTGCACAAAATCTTGTCATAGCTGTAGTTTTTACTGTGACTGCTTCAAAATTAACAATTTTTACTTAAAAATGAGTCGTCGTAACACAACATCACACTTATGTCAACTCCGTAATTAATCTGTGCCTCAGTTCTTAACTTTAGCAGCTACATTCCATTGAAGTGCACACTGGGATGCTTCTGATAGTCACGTCACCATTCAGAAACACACAAGTACTCATGAGTACTTTGTTTTCAGATGTCTCCATAGCTGTTTGCTGCGAATGCCGTATACTTTGAAACCGGTTACAGAAGTGCACAAAGTAATCCCAGTGGATCATTGGATGGTCACGAACAGCCTAAATCTAAATTGTTAGGATTTTGGTGCAACATGTCCTTTAAAAAAATGAGCAGCTTCACGGAAGGACAAGACCTTCTTAAACTACCCAAAAAAAAAAAAAAATGTATTATGCACTTGTTGATATCCGTTACTGAATATCTGTGTTTGTGTGAGGTGGACAGTTTAGGGTGATGGAGGCTACAGCTCTGGGGGGGAAAGCTGTTCCTTAGCCTATTAGTCTGTGTCTTTGGTGCTTCTGTTGAAGTTCCTGAGCAGCTGTGGAGCTACACCAGCCTGCTTCAGCTTTTCACCAGGCTGTGGATCTATAATGTCCATGTCAGATCCTTGGTGATGTTTGTGCCAAGGTTCCTGAATGAGATCATCCCCTCCACCTCTTCTTCCCTGATGTATAGTGGGGGCTGTGAGACTCTCCTGGTCCTCCTGAAGTCTGTGATGACTTCCTTGGTTTTGGTGGTATTGAGGATCCGGGCCTGTATCCTTGAAGCAACTCAAAGTCCTCTCAAATGATAAATAAATGGTAAATGGACTGCATTTATATAGCACTTTTCCATCTGCATCAGACGCTCAAAGTGCTTTACAATTATGCCTCACATTCACCCTGATGTCAGTGTGCTGCCATACAAGGCGCTCACTACACACCGGGAACAATAGGGGATTAAAGGCCTTGCATAAGTGATTTTCCATTCAGGTGGGGATTTGAACCCATGATCTTCTTGACTCAAGCCCAACACCTTAAATCAAATCAAATCAATTTTATTTATATAGCGCCAGGTCACAACAAACAGTTGCCCCAAGGCACCTTATATTGTAAGGCAAAGCCATACAATAATTACGGAAAAACCCCAACGGTCAAAACGACCCCCTGTGAGCAAGCACTTGGCAACAGTGGGAAGGAAAAACGCCCTTTTAACAGGAAGAAACCTCCAGCAGAACCAGGATCAGGGAGGGGCAGTCTTCTGCTGGGACTGGTTGGGGCTGAGGGAGAGAACCAGGAAAAAGACATGCTGTGGAGGGGAGCAGAGATCAATCACTAATGATTAAATGCAGAGTGGTGCATACAGAGCAAAAAGAGAAAGAAACACTCAGTGCATCATGAGAACCCCCCAGCAGTCTAAGTCTATAGCAGCATAACTAAAGGATGGTTCAGGGTCACCTGATCCAGCCCTAACTATAAGCTTTAGCAAAAAGGAAAGTTTTAAGCCTAATCTTAAAAGTAGAGAGGGTGTCTGTCTCCCTGATCTGAATTGGGAGCTGGTTCCACAGGAGAGGAGCCTGAAAGCTGAAGGCTCTGCCTCCCATTCTACTCTTACAAACCCTAGGAACTACAAGTAAGCCTGCAGTCTGAGAGCGAAGCGCTCTATTGGGGTGATATGGTACTATGAGGTCCCTAAGATAAGATGGGACCTGATTATTCAAAACCTTATAAGTAAGAAGAAGAATTTTAAATTCTATTCTAGAATTAACAGGAAGCAAATGAAGAGAGGCCAATATGGGTGAGATATGCTCTCTCCTTCTAGTCTCTGTTAGTACTCTAGCTGCAGCATTTTGAATTAACTGAAGGCTTTTCAGGGAACTTTTAGGACAACCTGATAATAATGAATTACAATAGTCCAGCCTAGAGGAAATAAATGCATGAATTAGTTTTTCAGCATCACTCTGAGACAAGACCTTTCTAATTTTAGAGATATGGGCAAATGCAAAAAAGCAGTCCTACATATTTGTTTAATATGCACATTGAAGGACATATCCTGATCAAAAATGACTCCAAGATTTCTCACAGTATTACTAGAGGTCAGGGTAATGCCATCCAGAGTAAGGATCTGGTTAGACACCATGTTTCTAAGATTTGTGGGGCCAAGTACAATAACTTCAGTTTTATCTGAGTTTAAAAGCAGGAAATTAGAGGTCATCCATGTCTTTATGTCTGTAAGACAATCCTGCAGTTTAGCTAATTGGTGTGTGTCCTCTGGCTTCATGGATAGATAAAGCTGCGTAACAATGAAAATTTAAGCAATGCCGTCTAATAATACTGCCTAAGGGCAACATGTATAAAGTGAATAAAATTGGTCCTAGCGCAGAACCTTGTGGAACTCCATAATTAACCTTAGTCTGTGAAGATGATTTCCCATTTACATGAACAAATTGTAATCTATTAGATAAATATGATTCAAACCACCGCAGCGCAGTGCCTTTAAAACCTATGGCATGCTCTAATCTCTGGAATAAAATTTTATGGTCAACAGTATCAAAAGCAGCACTGAGGTCTAACAGAACAAGCACAGAGATGAGTCCACTGTCTGAGGCCATAAGAAGATCATTTGTAACCTTCACTAATGCTGTTTCTGTACTATGATGAATTCTAAAACCTGAGTGAAACTCTTCAAATAGACCATTCCTCTGCAGATGATCAGTTAGCTGTTTTACAACTACCCTTTCAAGAATTTTTGAGAGAAAAGGAAGGTTGGAGATTGGCCTATAATTAGCTAAGATAGCTGGGTCAAGTGATGGCTTTTTAAGTAATGGTTTAATTACTGCCACCTTAAAAGCCTGTGGTATATAGCCAACTAATAAAGATAGATTGATCATATTTAAGATTGAAGCATTAATTAATGGTAGGGCTTCCTTGAGCAGCCTGGTAGGAATGGGGTCTAATAAACATGTTGATGGTTTGGAGGAAGTAACTAATGAAAATAACTCAGACAGAACAATTGGAGAGAAAGAGTCTAACCAAATACCGGCATCACTGAAAGCAGCCAAAGATAACGATACGTCTTTGGGATGGTTATGAGTAATTTTTTCTCTAATAGTTAAAATTTTATTAGCAAAGAAAGTCATGAAGTCATTACTAGTTAAAGTTAAAGGAATACTCGGCTCAATAGAGCTCTGACTCTTTGTCAGCCTGGCTACAGTGCTGAAAAGAAACCTGGGGTTGTTCTTATTTTCTTCAATTAGTGATGAGTAGTAAGATGTCCTAGCTTTATGGAGGGCTTTTTTATAGAACAGACTCTTTTTCCAGGCTAAGTGAAGATCTTCTAAATTAGTGAGATGCCATTTCCTCTCCAACTTACGGGTTATCTGCTTTAAGCTGCGAGTTTGTGAGTTATACCACGGAGTCAGGCACTTCTGATTTAAAGCTCTCTTTTTCAGAGGAGCTACAGCATCCAAAGTTGTCTTCATGTTATGTGTCGGACGCAGCTCGGAGAACCGACCAGCGTTTGAAGGACCCAGTATGAAATAAGCAGAGCACGGTACAAAGGCTAACTGAATTTAATACATAACAGTGATGTGATACAAAACAACAAAAGAATGTGTGGTCTGGCGTGGTGGTGATACGGTGCGCTCCCAGCAGCGCTAACGGTCCGGAGCCAGAAGCCGTTCGGACCCAAGGACCCCGCCGACACCCCCCAGGTGGCCGCAACAAACCGAGTCTGTGAAAGAAGGAACCATTATGTGAGTCCACACTCTACACACAGAGAGACCACTCAAAGGTGTACATAAACAGCAAACACTTCCTGGCTTAATTACTAATCAGCTTCCCAACCTGCAGGCATGGAACATCCAGTTCACAAAACTCCACTGCAGTGGAAGCCGATACATGACTAACGTACAGCTCAATATAATAAGGTGTGAGGGACACCACATTTACTGACTGTATAAACGTTAGTCACAAAATCTAACGTACCTCAGGAAGTGTGCTGACGAGCGTGAGACCTCACCCCCTCCTCTTTCACAGACCGTGCATCAAACCCTGGACGTTCTCTGCATCCACTGATGATGAGATGGCTCCCGAGACGACGATCTCACCCGTCTGGTCACAAGGTCGAGTCTCTGGCAAATACACACTGTACACTCCAGTCTTAAATGCCACCATGTTCCAATCCATATAGATGCACCACAGCTGTGAGTCCTGACGAGCCGCAGGTGATCAGGGTGAGGTCCTGATAACCTCAGCAACACAGCCACTCAGTCCCAAATGCAAGCCACCTGGAAGGAAAACCAAAAGACAGAAACAAAAAGGCAGCCAGGCCCCCCCAGCCATACAACAGTACCCCACCCTCACGGGAAGCCTCCCGGCGACCACACAAACCTGGCCCAGGAGAAACACCCCCCTCCAGGGACCATGGCTGGAAACCGCATCTGCATTCGTCTTCCAACAGAATGGTTGATGTCCTCTCCTCTGGCTGCATCCTTGCCTTTGTTCCAGTCAGTCACTTAGCACAGGTGTGGCCAGGAGTTCTTAAACCTGTGCGGTCAGCCTTTATCCAACCATGTTCGGTCTTTAGTCATAAAACAAAAAAGACAAACACAAACAACCAAAACACCCCCCTTCCCCAGGGGACCGTCCCATCAAACCCCAGGAAGAGGAGAAAAGAAAAACCCCAAACTTAAGCTTACAAATAAAAGTGCTAAAACACCCCCCCCCCCCAAACGACATGTAGGGACCAACACCCCCCAGAGGACTTCCCGCCAGCTCCAGGAGTAATAACCACAGCCGAGGTCCCTCTGGGATCCAACGTCACCCACGGGGACTCCCAGCGCCTCCCAGAGGACCACTTGTCAACCCCAGGAGATGCCTCCCCTCATGACCAACGGACCCAGCCCCGGCCGTCTATGGCTAGATGGACCCACAGCCCTTTCCCCCCCAGAGGACACCACAGTCAAACCCTGAGGGCGGAAACTGGGGGGAAAAACAAGAAGAGAGAAAAAAAAAAAACATACAAACAAAACAACCCCACCCCCTTGGCGCAGTGGAAACTGGAAGCACGTCCAGTGTCACCAACCGTGACTATACCCCAGAAGCCAACCGGGAGGAGTGGAACAGCGGTTATGGCAAACGGCGCCACTCCTTCGACTTCTACACCAGCCACTAGCTGCGGGTATATCCCACTGCCCCAAACCTCAGCCACGCCGATGGCAGACGGCCAAAGGCGTGCTGAAGCCGGAGGTGGAACAGGGAATCAAAAAACACCCACCCACCCCCCCCCCCACCCCCCAGGTGCAGAGGTTACCCGGGAAACGCCCAGTATAACCAAACTGCACCACTCCAGCAACGCCGACACTACGGCTCACCCGGCTGGAGCCAGAGGAGAAGAGAGGGAAGAAAAAGAAAATACCCTAAACCCCCCCCCCCCTCCCGGGTGCAGAGGCTACCTGGGAAATGCCCAGCACAACCAAACTGCACCCCTCCAGCAACGCCGACACTACGGCTCACCCGGCTGGAGTCAGAGGAGAAGAGAGGGCATAACAAAAACAAACAAAAAAAAAAAAGAAAAAAAAAACCCAAGTACCACCCCATCACCCCCCAGGGGACCGTCCCATCAAACCCTGGGGAGGTGAAACAAAAAGAAATAAAAAGAAAGACTAACAGACCAACATACAGTTGTTTGGGTCCTTTTTTTTTTTTTTTTTTTTTTTTTTGACAGAACTGCAGGGTCACGACCCCAGACACAAACAGTGGAAAAGAAAAAAATAAATCCCACACAAAAACAACTCAAAAAACACCCACACGAAATGAACTAACACAAAACAAATCAGTGACGTATACCGTTAAGCTCAAACAAGTCGAACACACCTGTTCTAACTTAAGAGCTTAACGGTAATGTGACTAAGTCACCAAAAGAGGGAGCCAAAGTGCTAACAATGAAAAAACCCCCTTTGGTGACAAAAAACAAACGAGCTGCATCTCCGTGCGCAGCTGTGTGCAACACACAACCAAAATGTGCTCAACTAAATAACGCCGGAGCTGATACAACAGACGCAGTAGTTATCTTTATCCGGGGAAACAGGGCTACAACTGTAACACAGGAAGCTCAGCGACCCGTGCCACAGAGCTCCGCCGTGCGCGTGCACCCATTACAGACACACTCTTGCAGCTCCCGTTTAAACCTCTTATCCGGTCGGAGCGTGACGCGAAGCCGTCGCCAGTCACACTCCACCACGACCCACGGATAAGGCACAACACAGGAACACGGCTGCAAGAGAGCACAAATCAGTATTCAGCAATGGGTCTCAAACACGCACCATCCGGGCGGAGAGCACCCGCAACTGATCCGGATAACTACTGAACGTCTGCTGCCGCCTTCCCGGCGCGTTACCGTCTCTGCTACCGCTGGGTCCGTGATGTTTGGCCAGAGACTACTGTTATGTGTCGGACGCAGCTCGGAGACCCGACCAGCGTTTGAAGGACCCAGTATGAAATAAGCAGAGCACGGTACAAAGGCTAACTGAATTTAATACATAACAGTGATGTGATACAAAACAACAAAAGAATGTGCGGTCTGGCGTGGTGGTGATACGGTACGCTCCCAGCAGCGCTAACGGTCCGGAGCCAGAAGCCGTTTGGACCCAAGGACCCCGCCGACACCCCCCAGGTGGCCGCAACAAACCGAGTCTGTGAAAGAAGGAACCATTATGTGAGTCCACACTCTACACACAGAGAGACCACTCAAAGGTGTACATAAACAGCAAACACTTCCTGGCTTAATTACTAATCAGCTTCCCAACCTGCAGGCATGGAACATCCAGTTCACAAAACTCCACTGCAGTGGAAGCCGATACATGACTAACGTACAGCTCAATATAATAAAGTGTGAGGGACACCACATTTACTGACTGTATAAACGTTAGTCACAAAATCTAACGTACCTCAGGAAGTGTGCTGACGAGCGTGAGACCTCACCCCCTCCTCTTTCACAGACCGTGCATCAAACCCTGGACGTTCTCTGCATCCACTGATGATGAGATGGCTCCCGAGACGACGATCTCACCCGTCTGGTCACAAGGTCGAGTCTCTGGCAAATACACACTGTACACTCCAGTCTTAAATGCCACCATGTTCCAATCCATATAGATGCACCACAGCTGTGAGTCCTGACGAGCCGCAGGTGATCAGGGTGAGGTCCTGATAACCTCAGCAACACAGCCACTCAGTCCCAAATGCAAGCCACCTGGAAGGAAAACCAAAAGACAGAAACAAAAAGGCAGCCAGGCCCCCCCAGCCATACAACACTTCAATGAGGATGTAAAACTATTGACGAGATACTCTATCTCACTTACAGAGTTTAGGTAGCTACTCTGCACTGTGGTGGTATATGGCATTAGAGAACATAAAGAAGGAATCATATCCTTAAACCTAGTTACAACGCTTTCTGAAAGACTTCTAGTGTAATGAAACTTATTCCCCACTGCTGGGTAGTCCATCAGAGTAAATGTAAATGTTATTAAATGTTATGATCAGACAGAAGGGAGTTTTCAGGGAATACTGTTAAGTCTTCAGTTTCCATACCATAAGTCAGAACAAGATCTAAGATATGATTAAAGTGGTGGGTGGACATTTTGAGCAAAGCAGTGTTGAGGCTGTCATTCTCAGCAACTGTGTGGATGTTAAAATCGCCCACTATAATTATCTTATCTGAGCAAAGCACTAAGTCAGACAAAAGGTCTGAATATTCACAGAGAAACTCACAGTAATGACCAGGTGGATGATAGATAACAACAAATAAAACTGGTTTTTTGGGACTTCCAATTTGGATGGACAAGACTAAGAGTCAAGCTTTCAAATGAATTAAAGCTCTGTCTGGATTTTTGATTAATTAATAAGCTGGAATGGAAGATTGCTGCTAATCCTCCGCCTCGGCCCGTGCTACGAGCATTCTGGCAGTTAGTGTGACTCGGGGGTGTTGACTCATTTAAACTAACATATTCATCCTGCTGTAACTGTTGTGTGGGCCGCTGAAGAGGAGGTACTGCTGGCCCACCACAGCCAGAGGGCACCCTGCCTGGAGTGCGGGCTCCAGGCACCAGAGGGCGCTGCCGCCTCACAGGAGCAGCCGGGGTGACAGCTGTCACTTATCACCTACGACAGCTGTCACCAATCATCTGATCTTCAGTGGTATATCAGCAAGACGACATCTCCACCTCTTTGCCGAGATATCGCTCTACCGAGGAGGTAAAGTACTCAGCCAACTGTGTTGTCTTTCTGACGATAATACCTTGTTGCTTGTGTGTTGGATAGCAGATAGTGAGTATTACAGCTGGAGACTGTATTGGACTGTTTTTCTACCTCTTGGATAAGTACTCACACTCTGCACTTACCAGTTTTTTCCTGACGAGAGGTGGAGGTGGTTTTCCCACCATACGTATTGCTGGGTGCAAACGCACCCACATCTAACTGTTTTTGTTCCTCGCCAGCAGTACCAGATCCGACAAGCGGAGGCAGTTGCCACCTGGGAGTTCGGGACTTGGCGGCTCCAGTATTCCCGGGGTTCGGTGGCGGAGGAAATCGTGTGGTTCCGGTTCTGCTTTGGACAGACGTCCCTTATCTTCGAGCCTGCCCACGTGACACATTTTGTGATTTGACTTCATTGTCTGCTATTGTAATTTGCCGTGTTTGTTGTGCTTATTCACAACAGTAAAGTGTTATTTGACTTCCTCCATTGTCCGTTCATTTGCGCCCCCTGTTGTGGGTCCGTGTTCCTACACTTTCACAACAGTAACCAGGTTTCTGTAAGGCAGAATAAATCAATATGTTGATCAATTATTATATCATTTACAAACAGGGACTTAGAAGAGAGAGACCTAATGTTTAATAGACCACATTTAACTGTTTTAGTCTGTGGTGCAGTTGAAGGTGCTATATTATTTTTTTCTTTTTGAATTTTTATGCTTAAATAGATTTTTACTGGTTATTAGTGGTCTGGGAGCAGGCACCGTCTCTACGGGGATGGGGTAATGAGGGGATGGCAGGGGGAGAGAAGCTGCAGAGAGGTGTGTAAGACTACAACTCTGCTTCCTGGTCCCAACCCTGGATAGTCATGGTTTGGAGGATTTAAGAAAATTGGTCAGATTTCTAGAAATGAGAGCTGCTCCATCCAAAGTGGGATGGATGCCATCTCTCCTAACAAGACCAGGTTTTCCCCAGAAACTTTGCCAATTATCTATGAAGCCCACCTCATTTTTTGGACACCACTCAGACAGCCAGCAATTCAAGGAGAACATGCGGCTAAACATGTCACTCCCGGTCCGATTGGGGAGGGGCCCAGAGAAAACTACAGAGTCCGACATTGTTTTTGCAAAGTTACACACCGATTCAATGTTAATTTTAGTGACCTCCGATTGGCGTAACCGGGTGTCATTACTGCCGACGTGAATTACAATCTTACCAAATTTACACTTAGCCTTAGCCAGCAGTTTCAAATTTCCTTCAATGTCGCCTGCTCTGGCCCCCGGAAGACAATTGACTATGGTTGCTGGTGTCGCTAACTTCACATTTCTCAAAACAGAGTCGCCAATAACCATAGTTTGATCCTCGATGGGTGTGTCGCCGAGTGGGGAAAAATGGTTAGAAATATGAACGGGTTGGCTGTGTACACGGGGCTTCTGTTTAGGGCTACGCTTCCTCCTCACAGTCACCCAGTCGGCCTGCTTTCCCGGCTGCTCAGGATCTGCTGGAAGGGAACTAACGGCGGATAAGCTACCTTGGTCCGCACCGACTACAGGGGCCTGGCTAGCTGTAGAATTTTCCACGGTGCGGAGCCGAGTCTCCAATTCGCCCAGCCTGGCCTCCAAAGCTATGAATAAGCTACACTTATTACAAGTACCATTACTGCTAAAGGAGGCCGAGGAATAACTAAACATTTCACACCCAGAGCAGAAAAGTGCGGGAGAGACAGGAGAAGCCACCATGCTAAATCGGCTAAGAGCTAGTAGCTGCGCTAAGCTAGCGGATTCCTAAAAACACACAAAGTGAATAATGTGTAAATAATTTAGAGGTGATTCAGCAGAGGGAGTGCTTTAGTTAAGGCACGTGAAGATTACACTGGGAAACAAATCGTTATCTAGTTAACTAGATCAATCTAACTGCGCAGATTAAACAGCTAACAGATACAGCAAAACACCGCTGTGCTCCGGAACAGGAAGTGATACAATACCGCAGTGACAGCCAACCACCAGTCACTTAACCACTAGACCATCACCTCCCCCAAGACATATGGTAGGCTAAACCACAAAAACGTCACCCCAAGGTGAGCTTTATTAGACTAGCGAGTAACCACCTCGTGAACAAGCACACTGTGATAAGGAACAGTGATAAGGAAAACTGCCTCAGGTATTTCTGAATACAGGAAGAAACCTCAAGTAGCCCTAACTTAGCGCATGAAGCGTGCAAAGAGCTCCTAACTTAGCTTGAAGTTGCCTGGCAAGGAATCTTAGCCTAAGAGTGAGCTGGGAGGTGTCTGAGAGCAACTCTGAGCAAGGAGGGGACAGAAACGTATCTTTGTGAGGAGGTGGGGTTGACCCCGTTGCTAGGTATGACCCAGTCCTCTAAGAGCTGTGATTGGTTGTCATGGAAAGTGGAGGAGAAATAAAAAACAAATGCGTTACTCCCTCCTAGTCATGAATGGTCAATCATATAACCTGAACTGTATTAAGACGTGTAATTATGAGGATATCTTTATGATGATGAAACCCAGCAAAATTAAATGAATTGTTACACAGTTTGAAAATATTTGTACCTCATTCACATGCAGAATATCTATATATTAAAAGCATGTGTGCGTGTGTTTATTTAGTACATACATTGTGAGTACATAATATAATTGTAAATACGTTAAAAATACATGCACGGCACAACAAAGTGAAAACTGTTGTGTGGGCCGCTGAAGAGGAGGTACTGCTGGCCCACCACCATCAGAGGGCGCCCTGCCTGGAGTGCGGGCTCCAGGCACCAGAGGGCGCTGCCACCTTATGGGAGCAGCCTGGGTGACAGGTGTCACCCATCACCGGACACAGCTGTTCCACTCAGCACAGAGGTATATCAGGAGGACGGCGTCTCCACCTCAGTGCCGAGATATCGCCTTTAGACGAAGGTAACGTTCTCTGCATTTATATTCTGACTAAATAGCTAACAGATTTGTTAAACCTTTTCAGGACAGCTGAATTGCTTGGATAAGTACTGCAATTGCTCACCTGCCTGTCATACTGTAACTGGAGGTGGAGGCGGCTTCTTCCCTCTCCGTTGCTGGGTGCTGTCGCATCCACGCCTGTGTTGTTGCTCTCTCCCGCCAGCAGTACCGGATCCGACACGAGCGGAGGCAGTGGCCACCTGGGAATTCGGGACTTGGCGGTTCCAGTATTTCCAGGGTTCGGTGGCAGAGGAGATCTGGGTGGTTTCGGTTCGACTGAGACGGACGTCTCCTACCTTCGAGCCTGCCCACACGACACCAGCGGATTCGACCCCAAATTGTGATTGTTGTATTCATTGTGCTCGTTTCACAATAGTAAACCTTGTTATTCACCTTCCTCCATTGTCCGTTCATTGCGCCCCCTGTTGTGGGTCCGTGTTCCTGCACTTTCACAACAGAAAACACTTATTTCCATTGTGGTACATTTAAAATCAAATGACAAAATAGATGTAATAATAAAACAAGAGCAGTCAGAGGTTGCTGACATCCGCCAATCCGGATCTGTATCACATCCAAAATTCAGTGGAGTCTTCCATGCTCTAATTTCTATCTGTGGTGCAAATTTGGTGAGAGTTCGTGAAGTAGTTTTGATGTAATCCTTCAAAGGGTACATAAAGTGAAATCTTGATCCAGAATCCAGATTTGGATCTGAATCACCTCCAAAATTTGATGCAGTCTTCCGTGGCCTAATTATCTATTTGTGGTGAAAATTTGGTGAGACTTCGTGAAGTAGTTTTGATGTAATCCTTCAAAGGGTACATAAAGTGAAATCTTGATCCAGAATCCGGATTCGGATCTGAATCACCTCCAAAATTTGATGCAGTCTTCCATGGCCTAATATCTATCTGTGGTGAAGATGTGGTGAGAATCCATGAAGTAGTTTTGACGTAGTCCTTCAAAAGGTATATAAAGTGAAATCTTGGTCCAGAATCTGGATTCGGATCTGAATCACCTCCAAAATTTAATGCAGTCTTCCGTGGCCTAATTATCTACCTGTGGTGAAAATTTGGTGAGAGTTTGTGAAGTAGTTTTGATGTAATCCTTCAAAGGGTATATAAAGTGAAATCTTGATCCAGAATCCGGATCCAGGTCACCTTCAATATTCAATGGAGTCTTCATGCGCTAATATCTATCTGTGGTGCAAATTTGGTGAGAACCCGTGAAGTAGTTTTGACGTAATCCTACTGACAGACAGACAAATAAATAAACACCGATGATTTTATTACATCCTTTGTGGATGTAATAACAATATTAATAATACTGATAATCAAAATACTGATAATATTAATGTGTGTATATGATAACAACAACCTAAACAATTTATAAATACATGAAGACAGTAAATTAACATAAAATAATTTTTTTTAATTGTAGATCAAGCGCGTATGTAGGATGACTCACTGTCATCCTACATACAGAGAATAACTCTGATTCCTCTCTGTCTTTTCTGCCATTATTTCTGTTTAAGACACTCTTAGGCTTCTTAAAAGTCCTCCTCCCTCCTCTTACCAGTTTGGCACTTTAGGAGCTCTCTTAAGGCCTGAGGTGTGTTGTGGACAACTTTCATCTTGCCAAGGGGAAAATTCTAAGAAATGTCTAAGAATTTGAGGAGATTTTTCTTAGAATTATGTTACTAGGAGCTATTTTTAACCTTAGGCTGCTTCGTGGATATGGTTCCTGGTCATTGTCTGCATGCCACTCTATCAGGTGTTTGACCTCCTCCCTGTACCAGGTCTCATTGTCCCTCACAAGAGTGCAGTCAGTCCAGAACAGCATAGTCAAACTAAATGATGCCATTAAATCTAATTTAATTCTCCCTCTTTTCTCTTATTCTATCTTAATTTGCATGTGTTGGATTGAATTTATGAGTTCTGCAAATACATGAGGCTATAATCACACATCTGCAACTGAAGCTTTTCCAACCAACACATTATGAAGCAAACAATGGAGGGAGAAAAAAACCAAACTAACTCTAAGTCCCAGCACACTAAGAGGTCCTGATGTTTCCTCAGCATGAAGGTCGGCTCAGTAACTGCTGAAGAATTCTGATCTCACTTTCTACAGACCTTTCAGAGATGGACCACGTTGTTGTTGTTGGCTTGCAATTACCCTTCTACAGTATTTCTTCTTCTTTGGTGTTTGTGTTCAGAAGTAAAGTTGGGATAAAGCATATGTCCATCTGGGCTAATTGTCTGATACGGTGCCACATGCTGGTGATGGTACAGTCTGGTTAAAGGGTAGTCAGTGTCTCTGACAGTCAACCAGCTGACCTGTGTGTGTGTGTGTGTGTGTGTGTTGATTGTTGGGGAAAAAACATAATCTACACACACACACACACAGAACCGTTTGAAGCTGTCAGAAGGCCGGTCCAAACAGGTCATCACGTATCCACATTCACAGAACCTGTTTCTGCTCTCTGGAAGTGATTCTGTTGCTGTGTCCACTTGAGGATAGCGCACACTGATTGGTGAGGGGACACCGGATTTGGAATATACATAACCACCGAGCTTCCTGTCTGGATGATGAGACACAATCCTGCTGCTCGTTTGACTGCAGTCATGGCAGCTGATGACGTGTTTGTGACAGATGACCCTGACCCATTGGGAGGACTACTTTCAGCAGCTGTGTAATATTGATTGTCCTGCCAAGTTGTTGTTTGTCTGGCTGGCACTACAAATCCTGGTCAGGTGGTAATGATGTTCTCCTGGTGTTGCTTAAAGTCTTGGTTTCATTTGGAGACAACTGTCATCCCAAATGACTGGAAGCAAGTGTTTCTTGTTCCTCTCTGCAAAGATAATTGATGCCCTGGATTATAACTTTCACTGTAGTATCGAACTGTTCTCTGTTTAAAAAAAAATAAATAATAACGTACATGGGTCATCATCATTAACAAGTTCTAATATCAGCTGCTTGCTAGTCAGTGAGCATAGCACCATGAGGTTGATCACTTCCTAGCTCCACAGGGATTTGCACAAGGCTTCTTTGCAGGTTATGTTGAATTTTGGGAAGGATGTTTTTTTTCTTGTCAGACTGTTTTGGTGTTCCTCATGGTTGTGCTCTGGTTCTGCCTCTGTTCAGTGTTTGCATAGACTCATTGTGTGACTGTTGAATTATGTCTTATGTGCACATCATATATTTACATTATGTCTGTTCGTGTACATTATACTTGTAATGACACATTTTAAAAGCTAAGTTCACTTTTTTACATTTCTGGTCATATGAAAACATTGTTTAAGCAGTTGACACAAATTGCTTCTTTTGTGTAGAATCTTATTTGAAAAGTTTGTTTCAAAAAATGAGTCAAAAAGCTTCTGTACATGAGTTAAAAATCTAATTAGTGATGAAATATATCTGGTTCTGTACATCAGCGGCTTGAAACATACTAAGGAATACTGTTGGGAAAGTGTAGGAACACGGACCCACAACAGGGGGCGCAAATGAACGGACAATGGAATAGGTCAAATAACAACACTTTACTGTTGCGAACGTGCACAACAAACACAACAAATTACAACAATGGACAAAGTTCAATTCACAAAGGTGTCGTGTGGGCAGGCTCGAAGATAGGAGACGCCTCTCCAAAGTAGAACCGGAACCACACGGTTTCCTCCGCCACAGGACCCCGGGAATACTGGAGCCGCCAAGTTCCGAACTCCCAGGTGGCCACTGCCTCCGCGTGTCAGACCTGGTACTGCTGGCGAGGAACAAGAACACAATTAAACGTGGGCGCGTTTGCACCCAGCAACCTGTACGGCAGGGAAGCTACCTCCACCTCTCGTTGGAGAAAAAAGTCTGCAATCACTCACAAAAATCACAAAGGTTACTGTCAAGCAGTCAGCTGAGATTATTACCTTCCAGGTAGAACGATATCTCGGCGATGAGGTGGAGATGCCGTCCTGCTGATATACCCCAGTGATAATTGCCGTCAGCTGTCTCAGGTGATGGGTGACAGCTGTTACCGAGGCTGCTCCTGTGGGGCGGCGGCGCCCTCTGGTGCCTGGAGCCCGCACTCCAGGCAGGACGCCCTCTGGTGGTGGTGGGCCAGCAGTACCTCCTCTTCAGCGGTCCACACAACAGGACCCCCCCCTCAACGGGCGTCTCCTGGCGCCCGACCGGGCTTGTCCGGGTGGCGACGGTAGAAGTCGGCCAGGAGGGCCGGGTCCAGGATGAAGCTCTTCTTCACCCAGGAGCGTTCTTCGGGACCATACCCCTCCCAGTCCACCAGATATTGAAAGCCCCGGCCCATCCGACGGACGTCCAACAACCGGCGCACTGTCCAAGCCGGCTCGCCATCGATGATCCGGGCAGGAGGTGGTGCCGGACCGGGTGTACAGAGGGGCGAGGTGTGATGGGGCTTGGGCTTCGACACATGACACACAGGATGGATCCGCAGTGAGGCTGGAAGCTGAAGCCTCACTGCGGCGGGATTGATGACCTTGAGGATTTTAAACGGTCCTATGTACCTGTCCTGTAGTTTAGGGGAGGCCACTTGTAGTGGGATGTCCTTTGTGGACAACCACACTTCCTGCCCGGGGCGATACGTAGGGGCCGGGGTCCGCCGCCGGTCTGCATGGGTCTTCGCCCTCATCCGGGCCTTCAACAAAGCAGAACGGGCGGCGCGCCACACCCGACGGCACTTCCGCAGGTGGGCCTGGACCGAGGGCACACCGACCTCCCCCTCAACCACCGGGAACAACGGGGGCTGATACCCCAAACACACCTCAAAGGGGGAGAGGCCGGTGGCTGATGACACTTGACTGTTGTGGGCGTACTCGATCCAGGCCAGATGAGTACTCCAGGCCGCCGGGTGCGCGGCTGTCACACAACGCAGTGTTTGCTCCATTTCTTGATTGGCCCGCTCTGCTTGCCCGTTGGTCTGGGGGTGATACCCGGACGAGAGACTGACCGTGGCCCCCAGTTCCCGGCAAAAGCTCCTCCAGACATGCGAGGAGAACTGGGGACCGCGATCGGAGACGATGTCTGATGGTATCCCATGCAGGCGGACGACGTGGTGGACCAGGAGGTCCGCTGTCTCCTGGGCCGTAGGGAGCTTCGGGAGGGCCACGAAGTGGGCCGCCTTGGAGAATCGGTCCACTATCGTGAGGATCACGGTGTTTCCCTGGGACGGCGGGAGGCCCGTGACAAAATCCAGGCCGATGTGGGACCAGGGGCGATGAGGCACGGGCAGCGGCTGTAGCAGTCCCGGAGCCTTGCGATGGTCGGCCTTGCCCCTGGCACAGGTGGTACAGGCCTGGATATAGTCCCGGACGTCGGCCTCCAGGGACGCCCACCAGAAGCGCTGCCGGACAACTGCCACGGTTCTTCGCACCCCTGGGTGACAGGAGAGCTTAGAGCCGTGACAGAAGTCCAGGACTGCAGCCCTTGCCTCTGGTGGGACGTAAAGTCTGTTCTTTGGTCCAGTCCCGGGGTCCGGGCTTCGTGCCAGGGCCTCCCGGACGGTTCTCTCTACGTCCCAGGTGAGGGTGGCCACGATAGTGGACTCCGGGATGATGGGTTCCGGTGGATCCGACAACTCCGCTTTGACCTCGTCTTCGTGTACCCGGGACAAGGCATCCGACTTCTGGTTCTTGGTCCCGGGCCGGTAGGTGATGCGGAAGTCAAAACGGCCGAAGAACAGTGACCAGCGGGCTTGCCTGGGATTCAGCCGCTTGGCGGTCCTGATATACTCCAGGTTCCGGTGGTCAGTGAAAACCGTGAATGGCATGGACGTTCCCTCCAACAGGTGTCTCCACTCTTCAAGAGCCTCTTTCACCGCAAGGAGTTCTCGGTTGCCGACGTCATAGTTCCGTTCAGCCGGGGTCAGCCTGCGGGAAAAATAGGCACACGGATGAAGGACCTTATCGGTCTTCCCACTCTGGGACAGCACAGCTCCTATCCCTGAGTCCGAGGCATCCACTTCAACCACTAACTGGCGACTAGGATCGGGCTGCACCAGAACGGGTGCAGACGAGAAGCGCCGTTTCAACTCCTTGAACGTGGCATCGCAACGATCCGACCAGGTGAAGGGGACTTTTGGTGAGGTCAGGGCTGTCAGGGGGCTAGCAACCTGGCTGTAGCCCTTAATGAACCTCCTGTAGAAATTCGCAAAGCCGAGGAACTGTTGCAGCTTCCTACGGCTTGTGGGTTGGGGCCAGTCTCTCACCGCTGCAACCTTGGCCGGATCAGGAGCGACGGAGTTGGGGGAGATGATGAACCCCAGGAAGGACAAAGAGGTGCGGTGAAACTCACACTTCTCGCCCTTAACAAACAGCCGGTTCTCCAATAACCGCTGCAGGACCTGACGTACATGTCGGACATGGGTCTCAGGATCCGGAGAAAAGATGAGTATGTCGTCTAAATATACGAAGACGAATCGGTGCAGGAAGTCCCGCAAGACATCATTAACCAATGCTTGGAACGTCGCGGGAGCATTTGTAAGACCGAACGGCATGACCAGGTACTCAACATGACCTAACGGGGTGTTAAATGCCGTCTTCCACTCGTCTCCCTTCCGGATCCGAACCAGGTGATACGCATTCCTAAGATCAAGCTTGGTGAATATCTTGGCTCCATGCAGGGGCGTGAACACCGAATCCAACAAGGGTAAGGGGTATCGGTTACGAACCGTGATTTCGTTCAGCCCCCTGTAATCAATGCATGGACGTAATCCGCCATCCTTTTTCCCCACAAAAAAGAAACCCGCACCCATCGGGGAGGTGGAATTCCGGATCAACCCGGCAGCCAAAGAGTCCCGGATGTAGGTCTCCATTGATTCGCGTTCAGGTCGTGAGAGGTTGTACAGCCTGCTGGACGGGAACTCAACGCCTGGAACCAAATCAATGGCACAATCATACGGGCGGTGCGGGGGAAGGGTGAGTGCCAGATCCTTGCTGAACACCTCCGCAAGGTCATGGTACTGCACCGGCACCGTCCCTAGATTGGGCGGGGCTCTGACCTCCTCCCTGGCCTGGGAACCGGGAGGAACCGAGGAACCTAAACATACCCGATGGCAGGTCTCGCTCCACTGGACCACTACCCCGGACGGCCAATCGATCCGGGGATTGTGTTTCAACATCCAGGGAAAACCTAAAATCACACGGGAGGTGGCCGGAGTTACAAAAAACTCGATCTCCTCCCGGTGATTCCCCGACACCACCAGAGTTACTGGTGGTGTCTTGTGGGTGATTGGAGGGAGTAGGTAGCCATCTAGTGCCCGTACCTGCACAGGCGAGGTAAGCGCCACCAGAGGGAACCCTATCTCCCTGGCCCATTTGCTATCAAGCAAATTCCCTTCTGAGCCCGTGTCCACCAGTGCTGGGGCCTTCAGGGTTAAATCCTCATAAAGGATTGTAACTGGGAGTCGTGTGGCGATGTGGGTGTGTCCCACGTGAACGTCTCGGCCCCCCCCTAGCCCAGTGTCTAGGGGCGGGCGTTGGTGTTTAACCACTCGGGGCAGTCTCTTACCTGATGCTCAATCGAGCCACAAACAAAACACGCTCCGCGGGCCAGCCTCCTTTGTGTGACCGGTGCCCTAAATGTTGCCCTACTCGTGTCCATAGCTTCGTCAGCAGGGGGAGCTGTGATCGCACGGAGCGCAGGGGCCGTGGAGCGTGGGGAGGGCGGAACGCGGTTGGAACCGGAAGGGAGAGGGACGACGCGTGCCTGGCCACGCCCTTCGTCTCGTTCCCGACGGCGCTCATTTAACCGATTGTCTAATCGTATGACAAGATCGATAAGCCCATCCAAATCCCGCGGTTCGTCCTTAGCCACCAGGTGCTCCTTGAGGACCAATGACAGTCCGTTTACGAAGGCGGCGCGGAGGGCAGTGCTATTCCAGCCGGACCTCGCAGCCGCGATGCGGAAGTCAACTGCATAGGCCGCTGCGCTTTCTTCGCCCCTGTCTCATTGACAGCAGCACGGCTGAAGCGGTCTCTCCTCTATTAGGGTGATCGAACACTGTTCTGAGCTCCCTCACAAACCCATCATATGTCAGAAGGAGCCGTGAACTTTGCTCCCAGAGCGCTGTAGCCCAAGCGCGTGCCTCACCACGAAGCAGATTTATCACATAAGCTACTTTGCTAGCGTCGGTCGCGTACATGACGGGACGCTGTGCGAAGACGAGCGAACACTGCATAAGGAAATCCGCGCACGTCTCCACACAGCCTCCGTACGGCTCTGGGGGGCTTATGTATGCTTCAGGGGATGGTGGGGGGGGTCGTTGGACAACCAGTGGAACGTCGCTGTCACGCACAGGGTCTACGGGAGGGAGAGCCGCAGCGGCGCCCGGAGGGCGCGCTTCCACCTGCGCGGCGAGAGCCTCCACCCTGCGGTTCAGGAGGGCGTTCTGCTCGGCCATCAAGTCTAACCGAGTCGTGAAAGCGGTGAGGATCCGCTGCAACTCACCGATTACCCCTCCTGCGGACGCCTGTGCGCCTTGTTCTTCCATTGGCCGTTCAACAGCCGGTTGACGCCCCTCGGGATCCATGACGCTGGCCGAGATATCCTGTTGGGAAAGTGTAGGAACACGGACCCACAACAGGGGGCGCAAATGAACGGACAATGGAATAGGTCAAATAACAACACTTTACTGTTGCGAACGTGCACAACAAACACAACAAATTACAACAATGGACAAAGTTCAATTCACAAAGGTGTCGTGTGGGCAGGCTCGAAGATAGGAGACGCCTCTCCAAAGTAGAACCGGAACCACACGGTTTCCTCCGCCACAGGACCCCGGGAATACTGGAGCCGCCAAGTTCCGAACTCCCAGGTGGCCACTGCCTCCGCGTGTCGGACCTGGTACTGCTGGCGAGGAACAAGAACACAATTAAACGTGGGCGCGTTTGCACCCAGCAACCTGTACGGCAGGGAAGCTACCTCCACCTCTCGTTGGAGAAAAAAGTCTGCAATCACTCACAAAAATCACAAAGGTTACTGTCAAGCAGTCAGCTGAGATTATTACCTTCCAGGTAGAACGATATCTCGGCGATGAGGTGGAGATGCCGTCCTGCTGATATACCCCAGTGATAATTGCCGTCAGCTGTCTCAGGTGATGGGTGACAGCTGTTACCGAGGCTGCTCCTGTGGGGCGGCGGCGCCCTCTGGTGCCTGGAGCCCGCACTCCAGGCAGGACGCCCTCTGGTGGTGGTGGGCCAGCAGTACCTCCTCTTCAGCGGCCCACACAACAAATACAGCCAGTTGTTTAGCACCCCCCACCCCACCATGTTTTACTGATTTGTGCCTGCCAAAGAAACCTGGTCAGTTTGTAAGACAGCTTTTTAATACAGTAATTACTCCCAAAGCACCTGTGAGTCATAAGTATTTTGACACTGACACTATTTTTACTATTTAGAAATTACAGCCATATTTAAATTATAGGGCCTGATTTACTGAGATCTTAGATAATGAGTGCTGAAGTGCGCGGGGGATACAGCTTTGCATGTTAGGGTGGAAACAGTTTGTAATTGAGGATTTTACATGTTACTGGGCATAAACACTAAATAAAATTCGTTAGCCATTTGCTGCTGTGCACCTTCATGACATATGAACTCTGTCGTGTAACCGAGTGCTCACACACTGGCAATTTAAAGGAGCTATATCATGCAAAATCAACTTTTTTGAGTTTTTTACCTTCTTACATGGCTAATTCCTCATAAAAAGTACCTCCAAAGTGGTTTTTAGTTTCATTTATGCTTGTTTGAGCAATCCTGCTGGATCCAGCGGTCTTAGTCTTAGCCCCACCCAGGGTAGAGAAAATGAGCCGTTTGCCATTGTTGCGTCACAATGGCCGTGGACACACCCCTCCAGGAAGTTATGGTCTGCCGCTCTGGCACAACAACACACCGACTTTCTCAGCGCGAACTCTGCGAACACTTTACGCTCTGACGTGCAGTAGAAGCTGCCTTTTCACAAATCTTCTCGAGCTATTGTTTAGCTAATGTCATGTCTCATAGGTGAAAATGTGCCGTTGGTTGTGAAAGCTACAGGACTTTATTTAGCCCCCCCAAAGAAGATTCAACTCGTCAGAAGTGGTTGAAATTCATCTCTGTAAGCCTGAAACAAACCAGTCAACTATTGGTGTGCGACCGTCACTTCACTGATGACTGCCTGGAAAACCTTGGCCAGTACCTAAGTGGATTTATGAATAGATTAACACTTAAAACGGGCGCCGTACCCACAATAAACCCGGATGGACAGACTGGGGCTGTAAGTAAAAAATGTTTTCTAATGGTATTGCCACTTATCCTCAATACCTGATAGAACGTACGGCTCCACAATACGGTCATCCATCTTTAATAAATTGTTGACAAACTGTCGTGGGTGGCGCTAAGCAGCGCGTGTACCGGCTCAGGCACGTCATGAAGTGGGCGGCACCCACACTGGGAGAGGGAGGGCTTTAGCCAAACTGAGTGTCTTTCTTCTGAGTATGACAATGAAAGCCCCAAAACTACTAATATTACACAACAAATGAGCACTCCATTGTGCCAAAGGCAAGATTATATGATAAATATGCACATAGTTGACTCTTGGGGGGTGAAAAAAGCATGATATAGCTCTTTAAAAAAAAAACATTTCAGAAATGTAATTATTATACCTGCCATGGTATTTAAGCAAACTGGTGACAACTTGTACTGTGTTCTGCCGGAGGAGCACACACAAACTGTGCACACACAGTTTGTGTGTGCTCCTCCGGCAGAGAACACCATAATCACTCACCAGTTTGCTTAAATACTGTGGATGGAAAAGTAAGTGAATGTTTGAAATAGGAGTGGGCTTTTTTTTGTTTTATAATAGTCAACACATATGCACAGCACGATGTCCCACACAGACTCCAAAACGTGAAGGAAATGAGCACAAAGTAAACTGTTAACTCTTTCAAGGTCCTCCACATTTACAGTGAACATTCATATAGAGGGTGTCCCAAAAAAAGTGCCACAAAAATAAAGCTATAGAGAATCTAGACACCTGTCATATGTCATCTTAAAGCATATGTCAGGGAATTGTTTTTCTCTTGTGTTCATAACTAATTTCACCTCAGTTTGTCACAGTTTTGGCATTCACACAATGTGCTCAATATGTGCACCGCTCCTCTGGTTCGGCTGGATCTCTCTTTAACCCTCTGGGGTTCAAGGGCATTTTTTGGACAGTTCACTCGCCTGGCATAAATGTTTTGTTATTCAAAATCAAAAATCAAATCAATTTTATTTATATAGTGCCAAATCACAAACAGTTGCCCCAAGGCGCTTTATATTGTAAGGCAAGGCCATACAATAATTATGTAAAACCCCAACGGTCAAAATGACCCCCTGTGAGCAAGCACTTGGCTACAGTGGGAAGGAAAAACTCCCTTTTAACAGTTAGAAACCTCCAGCAGAACCAGGCTCAGGGAGGGGCAGTCTTCTGCTGGGACTGGTTGGGGCTGAGGGAGAGAACCAGGAAAAAGACATGCTGTGGAGGGGAGCAGAGATCGATCACTAATGATTAAATGCAGAGTGGTGCATACAGAGCAAAAAGAGAAAGAAACACTCAGTGCATCATGGGAACCCCCCAGCAGTCTAAGTCTATAGCAGCATAACTAAGGGATGGTTCAGGGTCACCTGATCCAGCCCTAACTATAAGCTTTACCAAAAAGGAAAGTTTTAAGCCTAATCTTAAAAGTAGAGAGGGTGTCTGTCTCCCTGATCTGAATTGGGAGCTGGTTCCACAGGAGAGGATCCTGAAAGCTGAAGGCTCTGCCTCCCGTTCTACTCTTAAAAACCCTAGGAACTACAAGTAAGCCTGCAGTCTGAGAGCGAAGCGCTCTATTGGGGTGATATGGTACTATGAGGTCCGTAAGATAAGATGGGACCTGATTATTCAAAACCTTATAAGTAAGAAGAAGAATTTGAAATTCTATTCTAGAATTAACAGGAAGCCAATGAAGAGAGGCCAATATGGGTGAGATATGCTCTCTCCTTCTAGTCCCTGTCAGTACTCTAGCTGCAGCATTTTGAATTAACTGAAGGCTTTTCAGGGAACTTTTAGGACAACCTGATAATAATGAATTACAATAGTCCAGCCTAGAGGAAATAAATGCATGAATTAGTTTTTCAGCATCACTCTGAGACAAGACCTTTCTAATTTTAGAGATATTGCGCAAATGCAAAAAAGCAGTCCTACATATTTGCTTAATATGCACATTAAAGGACATATCCTGATCAAAAATGACTCCAAGATTTCTCACAGTATTACTAGAGGTCAGGGTAATGCCATCCAGAGTAAGGATCTGGTTAGACACCATGTTTCTAAGATTTGTGGGGCCAAGTACAATAACTTCAGTATCTGAATTTAAAAGCAGGAAATTAGAGGTCATCCATGTCTTTATGTCTGTAAGACATTCCTGCAGTTTAACTAATTGGTGTGTGTCCTCTGGCTTCATGGATAGATAAAGCTGGGTATCATCTGCATAACAATGAAAATTTAAGCAATGCTTTCTAGTAATACTGCCTAAGGGAAGCATATATAAAGTGAATAAAATTGGTCCTAGCACAGAACCTTGTGGAACTCCATAATTAACCTTAGTCTGTGAAGAAGACTCCCCATTTACATGAACAAATTGTAATCTATTAGATAAATATGATTCAAACCACCGCAGCGCAGTGCCTTTAATACCTATGGCATGCTCTAATCTCTGTAATAAAAGTTTATGGTCAACAGTATCAAAAGCAGCACTGAGGTCTAACAGGACAAGCACAGAGATGAGTCCACTGTCTGAGGCCATAAGAAGATCATTTGTAACCTTCACTAATGCTGTTTCTGTACTATGATGAATTCTAAAACCTGACTGAAACTCTTCAAATAGACCATTCCTCTGCAGATGATCAGTTAGCTGTTTTACAACTACCCTTTCAAGAAATTTTGAGAGAAAAGGAAGGTTGGAGATTGGCCTATAATTAGCTAAGATAGCTGGGTCAAGTGATGGCTTTTTAAGTAATGGTTTAATTACTGCCACCTTAAAAGCCTGTGGTACATAGCCAACTAATAAAGAAAGATTGATCATATTTAAGATCGAAGCATTAATTAATGGTAGGGCTTCCTTGAGCAGCCTGGTAGGAATGGGGTCTAATAGACATGTTGATGGTTTGGAGGACGTAACTAATGAAAATAACTCAGAACAATCGGAGAGAAAGAGTCTAACCAAATACCGGCATTACTGAAAGCAGCCAAAGATAACGATATGTCTTTGGGATGGTTATGAGTAATTTTTTCTCTAATAGTTAAAATTTTATTAGCAAAGAAAGTTATGAAGTCATTACTAGTTAAAGTTAAAGGAATACTTGGCTCAATAGAGCTCTATTATTGCTGTTAACAGCTCTCCCTGCATCCCACAATCAAGTTTTATGTCTCTTTTTTCAGGACAACCTGTGCTTTCAGAATATATATGCTTTTGTTGTGTTTAATAAAGGTTTACAAACAAAAAAGAAAGAAAAAAGTAAAACAGAAAATAATTTTCCACACACATTTATTCAAAACACACAGCAAACTATAATAAACAACTGTTTTAACACTTTATAAAGGTAATTTGAGGTCTTGTGTGAAAGACTGTACAACAAAAAGGTTCAAACAATAAACACAAATGCACATTTTGAACAATATATACAAAATGGTCTATGCGTTTTTTTGTCTTCATGGTAAAAGCAACAGAGTTATCCAGTAACATTTACATGCAAACTATTGGAGCAATCCTGATAGTTACACACTGTTTGAGCACGTGAGATTGTCATCAGAGGCTCTCCATCTGCACCATCTGCTTTCACTGATTGCTGTGGGTAATAGCGCAGGGCACATTTGGAGCCCAATAGTATACTCATTGGAGCACCCAGGGGGCTATTCAAACGGGCCAACTAGCAACATATCACTGCTGAAAACAATCTTTGGCTTTTCAAGTGAGGTAAATCTGCCCTACGATTGGATTTTTCGAAAACCATGTGACGGTGAACCAATTTCGCTTGGACACTCAAATTGCACACGTCATCACACAGCTTTTATGAGGAGTACAAAGATGGCCGATGGCTGGCTTGAAAGTCTGCGGAGTTAACCTTTCAGCAAAAAAAAACAAAAGTAAGTTTCTATCTCATGTCATTAAAAAGTTATTTATAATTTAGTAAAGCTTGGTCTTAGCCGTCGTATACCCAGAGGGTTAACATTGTGAACTTCAATCAGTTTGAAACTTTTTTACAATCCTCCATATTGTCTTTCTGTCTGGAACATTTCCAACTGCAAAATGACATTGACATTGTCGTTGGGTTTGCATGGTCAATTTGGTCTCAAAATAGACTCACCAGTTTCCCTTTTTGCTCGATTGTAAGCGGCATCCTCATTGGATCAGTCTCAAACTACATCAGAAGAAATTCCTCATATATATCTTGATGTTTGAAAAAACAAAACAGAATTCAGATTAGCTATTGCAGAATTAGAGTCAAATGATTTTGTGGCACTTTTTTTGGGACACCCAGTATATAAATCAGACAGAGGCGATGTCGTCTCAGCGGCTGGAACAACAGTCTGACAAGTGCAATAAGTTAATGCCAAGATTTCAAAAACACAAAATACCAACACCCTTTTGACCCTGATAAATTGTGTTTTGTGTGTGTGTGTGTGTGTGTGTGTGCGCAGTCTTCTACACGCAGGTTTCTGCTCACAGATTTGTATACTCAGGTTGACAAACCCCATTTGCAGAAAGGCAAATATGCAAAATGAACATTACGCAATATTTTGGGCATTTGAATGACAATCCTCAGTGCACTCTGTCAGTAAATCAGCATGCACGTTCTTTTCCAAGTGCTATGCTGTTTGTATTTTTACACATGCAAGCCTTTAGTAAATCAGGCCCATGGTGTCTCCATTTTCATAGATCATAAGTAATTGGACCGACTCCATATAAGGAATATTTTTAACACAGATCATTACTTTTACAACCAGTTTGCTTCAGTCAGGGCATGGGTACATGGAAAAATATTTTTATGAAGCCCCTTCAATTAAAGCTGAACAGCTATACAATAAATGTGTCTTAATTCATCCAATACGACTCCATTGTGGTGGTATACAGAAGCAACATCACAAAAATTGTCACTGTCTAAATACCTACGGACCTGAGTGTATAATCACATCACCTATAATCAAAAAAATACCAGCACGTTAATAACGACACTGTGCATTGTTAAAGTGGGTTAAAAAGTAGGGTTGAGGCCATTCAGAGCTGCGTTGATGGCGCCATATTGACAGCCGTGTATTTCCTTTTCAGCATTTTGTGGAAGTGGGATTTCTATCGTATGACATAATCGTCAAAGGTGAGTAGAGCGCTCAGAGACTAAATTACTAACTAATGATTTTAATATGACTAAAGTTGTAAAAAAGTGAACATAAACTTTAGGCTGCAGTGAGTTGTTCACATTTATGCACGTTAATAAAAAATCTACAACAGGCTTAGAATGAACATTGTAGTTTGACTTTTCCTAATTATTACTAATCAATTTCTAATATTCTCGCATGTTGAGTGTCTTTTTGATTTTTAAATTCTTCACACAAAAGCCACAGTTCCAAAGTGGAAAGGGTTTCTTTGCTTAATTTTCCCGTTGCTGTGCTTTGATCTCTGATTGTGTCTGGTTGTCCTTATGTGTGCCAGTTTCTGATTGTGGTCGTCTGGTCGGTTTTTACGTGCACCAATCTCTGATTGTGGTCGTCTGGTCGGTTTTTACGTGCACCAATCTCTGGCTGTGGGCATCTGGTCAGGTTTTACATGTGCTTATCTCTGATTGTGGTCGTCTGATCGTTTTTACGTGTACTAATCTCTCCCTGTGGGTGCCTGGTCAGTTTTAGGTCTGTCAATCTCTGGATACAGGCATTTGGTTGGTTTTCACATGCGTCAGTCTCTGGCTGTGGGTGCCTGGTCCTCTTTACGCGCATCAAAGTCATAGACAGACATCTGCTCACCCAGTCTGTACCCACTAAGCTCATCCAGCAGCCACCATGCACTGTGTGTTGCAGGGCTTCAGATTGTGACCAACTATTTTGTGAAAACATGCAAGTTAAAATTTTTCCTTAGTCGAATTTATGCACGTGCATGATGAACATTTCTTTGATTAGCAGTAACTGGCCAGCATCACAACTGTCAGCCTACTTTACAAAAGGCAATGTTAAAGCTAGAGTTGGTAGTCCTGGAGAGCTAGCAAGATTTGAAAGTAGCACCTCCTCTAGGTTCCACCCCCTCCCCCCTACCCCGTCAGTGCTCCATCCAAAGCCATGCCCCCACAAACTTGAACGCGCATCTGACTGTGGGACTCAGCGGGGCAGAGGAGAGCTGACTTAGCCATTTCAGCATCGACCAAAGTACCTCATGTCTCGTTCACTTGTAAAGGCCCCTTGACACAAGCATGCCTTTGACTCACGCACTAGCATTAACTGTGTGGTGCTGGAGAGTAAACTCATCTTTAACGGGTGCAGACTGAACGTGCATGCTATTGCGCACAGAGAATTTTGAAATGTTCAAAAAAATCCTTCACGTATAAATGTCGCGCTATGTGGCGCAAGCTAATCTCCAACACGATGTGCAGCTCGTCAAGTGGAGTAAAGAAGTGAACAGAGTGAGTGGTGACATCAGCGGATCGCATCAGAGCACAGCTCATCTGAACGATTATAACAAGATGTTAAATCTGTTATAAACATAAAAATAAATACTTTAACAGCTGCATGCAAGAAGGAAAGAACACACAACTGTTTTACCAAACATGACAAATAATTACCTTTTTAGACGGCTCAAAATGTTTTCTGCAGGTAGTTACGCGCGTGTGAAGGGCTCCGGCTGCATCCTCCTCTGTGATTCAGGATGCGATCAGAGCTGTTTTCAATGGCCAATTTGCATCACGACGACGTTGTGAGTCTCGGGCATGCTCGTGTCAGCACCTTAACATTCAGATGCCTCAGTTGTTTCCACCGAGAAAATGCCGCACGATGTTGACTCTCGTCTGACCTCTTGCTTTATCTCGAGCCTTTTTCATCGCAGCCTTTTCTGCCTCCGGCTTTCTTTTCCTTGGCTTTCTATCGGGGTGAGCCACTAAACGTAACGGTGGTAGTGGCAGTTTCAGCTGTATTCCCTCTGCCATTGTACCGAAGTGAACTTCTTCAGTGAAACGAGATGAGTGTGCACGTGCGGAGGAGGGGGGGACAGAGGGGGGCGTTGAGCCTGGTGACGTGAGCAGGAATAACTAGACATGAAGGCATCTGATTGGTTTTTTGAGAGCGCACCACAGGGCCTTATACTGGTCGGAGTTTTATCGATCCTACAGCTGCTACAGACGTCTGATTTTTTTTTTCTTCATTCCGTTTTCTGAATACATAGTGTAGTGACTCCTGTTAGGATAGACTGACCATTTCACCCAAAATAAGAAAAAGTGTTTCTGAACAGAGTTACCTACCCTAGCTTTAACTTTTAGTGACAACTACATTCAAGCAGTCCTGAGAAGAGGTAAAGGACGAACGGGATCTGTGCGTTCCACTTTTTGGTCCACTCAGGACAGTCTGAAGCTTGATGCACGTCTGGTCAAGCACAGCAATGTTCCCTTTGAAATACACTGGTCAACAATGGTTTTGCTACCTGGTGAATATTAGCTGATATAAGGTATTTCAGGTATGCTGATTCCAAATCTGTAATCAGAATTTGTCTAGCACATCAGGTTCTTGAGTTATGCACATGCCAATATTTAGCTAATCTATTGCTATTATGGCGCTTCTCATGCAAATGTAGATTGTGTTAAAATTTTCTAATTTTAGAATAAAACAGAATTTAGCACTAATTTGGGTGATTTTGGCTTGCTCAATCAAAATATGGTAAAACAATTCAATCAATAAACTGCCAATATTGAGGGCCAACATTGCCAGAATTTTGTAATTTTTTTATAATTATTGCTTTGATCAGTCTACAGATGAAAACCAAGTTGTTGTGGTACATGTACATCAAGTGATGGAATACTGCTGGAGCACTGAATACATATACGAGTATATATATATATATATATATATATATATATATATATATATATATATATATATATATATATATATATATATATATGATTAATCTGGCCTCAAAAATAGTTTGTTCAATTTTCTAAAATCAGAAATGCAAAATATGAAAAAAGAGACCTAGAGATATTTGGCAAATGCATCAAATCTAGCACACTGCAGATGTTTATGAGAAAGGAACAATCTATCAAAATCAAAATCAAGACGTGGAAGGAACGAGTCCAACACACAGTTGGAAAACACAATGTAAAACACCAGGCATTGATTGATCCACAGAAAGTATACCTTCCTCCCCTGCATATAAAACTTAGCCTCATCAAGAACTTTGTGAAGGCAGTGGATCATAGCTCAGATGGCTTTAAATACCTGAAGCAAAAATTTGGGGCAGTCCAAAGTGATGCCAAACTTAAAGCTGGGATTTTTGATGGACCTCAAATGCGTGAGCTTATTAGAGCTTATTAAAGACTTTCCATCTAAGCTCAGACCCCTTGAACTAAGAGCATGGGAATCATTTGTGCAAGTGGTACAGAATTTCTTGGGCAGCCACAAAGCCACAAACTATGAAGAACTAGTTGACAACTTGCTCAAATCATACAAACGCATGGGCTGCAGAATGTCACTTAAGATTCACTTCCTGCACTCTCATCTTGAGTTCTTTCCACCCAGTTTGGGTGATGTGAGTGATGAGCATGGTTAAAGATTCCACCAAGATATCTCTGAAATGGAGACCAGGTACCAGGGGCGTTATAATGCAAACATGATGGGTGACTACTGCTGGTTTCTACAACGTGAAACGTCTGACCCACAAGCGCAAGAGCAAGTGTTTGGGTCACTTTTGAACTGTTAAGACTAATTGTGGAGTGTATTTGAGTTTCCTCATAATGATTGATATTTTGGTATCTGTGTAATTTTTTTCACCAGTTGTGGGTTCATTTCTAATAAAATCATTGAGAACAATTTGGCGACTGGCGTTTATTGGTATAGTCACATAACTCAAAATCTTGACGTGCTAGAGAAATTCTGTTTGCATATTTGAAATCAGCATACTCAAATGAGTCAAAATCAGTTGTTTCTCTTCAGGTAGCAGACAAAAAGTTTTTTTTTTGTTGACCAGCGATATCAGGAGGTGAGAACAGAATCTGTGCAGATTTCATTCAGATCCATCACTGTGCACCAAGTCTTTTTCATGCTGACTTGGTGCAGGCTGGGATTGGCCGAAAGTCCACTGAGTGGAACACCTCGGTAGACACACACATAAAGAGGAGAAAAACTTATCGATATTAGAATGATTTTAGGGCACAATAGCCTTAAAATGATATAATGTAATTATCACAGATAATTTATCCAAAATCTATAGTTTTTGCAGGATTTGATACTGCTTGTGCCTTTTTACCGCTCTACCACGGAGAGCATCCTCACATAGTGCCTCTGTACATGGTTTGCCAGCTGCACGGGGCAAACAGGAAAGAGCTCCAGGGGGTTACCAAAATGGCAGAGAAGATCACTGAGTGCCCTCTACCCACACTGGGGGACCTTCATGGATCTTACTGTCTTAGGAGAGCTAACACCATCCTGAAGGACACATCCCACCCTGGGCACTCTGTTAGAGCTGCTGCTGTCAGGTAGATGGTACAGGGCCATTAAAACAAGTACAAATAGACTGAAACAACAGTTTCTACCCAACTGCTGTTAGAGCTTTGAATGCCACTGGACCCAAATAGCCAGATCACATGCCACACTTGAAATGAGTGCAACATTTGTTTATGTGCAATATCCACGTTGTTTTCTTATTTCGGCTGTTCCCGTTAGGGGTCACCACAGCAAATAAGTTGGTTCCATCTCACCCTGTCCTCTGTATCTTCCTCTGTCACACCAGCCCCCTGCATGTTCTCCCTCAGCACATCCATAAATCTCCTCTTTGGCCTCCTTTCTCTCCTCCTGCCTGGTGGCTCCATCCTCAGCATCCTTCTCACTATATACCCTGGGTCCCTCCTCTGTGTCCCTATGTCCAAACCATTTCAATCTCTCCTCTCTGACTTTGTCTCCAAACCGTTCCACCTGCGTTGTCCCTCTGCTATGTTCATTTCTGATCCTGTCCATTCCATTGTCACTCCCAAATTGAATCACAACATGTGTGGTCCACTGCCACTGTGTGCGTGTGTGTGGCTTCGATCACAGACAAACTGGGGAGAGTTGACATTTGTCGTTTGGTATGTTTATGTATTTTGGGTGAAGAATGAACGCCGACAAAAGGGAACATTGATAGGTCTAATATTTTGGAGAAATTACGGATTTTACATAACAGTGAACAATGGACAATGATAATTACCTTCTGGACTCACACCATTTCAAATCATTATAGAAACTTAAAATTAGCACCCTTGAAAAATGTAAGCTACCTATTGTATAAACACTACCATTTCAATTCAATTTCAATTTATTTCATTTTATATAACGCCAAATCACAACAAGCTGCATCAAGATGTGTCACAAAAGTAAAGTCTAACCTTACCAACCCCTAGAGCAAGCACACAGGCGACAGTGGTCAGGAAAAACTCCCATTGATGATATTGAAGAAGAAACCTCAAGCAGACCAGACTCAGAGGGGTGACCCACTGATTAGGGCATTTTAACAGTTACAAGGTTTTTACAAAGTTTTTCAAAGCTGAAGAACATAAAACAGGAATTCAAAACAACGTCTGCTGCATCAGTTTCAGGCATGGCTTCTCACAGTCAGTCCAGCATCCCGTTGTCCACAGACGCCAATCCCATGCAGTGCCCTCCGCATCTAAGACAGAGAGAAAAAGAGCAGAAACAGTCAGCCCAAAATACCACACCTAAGATACAACATCAACAGTAAATTGATAGGAAAGTAGGGGGTCGCCGGCCATTCGCCCTAAGCTTCACCATCAGATCCAAAATTTAGATAAAGTTGAGGCCTGTTCTATTACTAATAAAATTAATTTAAAAGGATAAGAAGGAGCAGGGGTGGTGGCCAAGTGGTTAATGCGCTTGGTCTCAGTGCAGAAGGTTCCGGGTTCAAATCCCACCCCTGCCACATTTCTCCAAGTAATGTGGAGTTGCGTCAGGAAGGGCATCCGGCGTAAAACCTGTGCCAATTCAACATGCAGATCCACCTTGGATTTGCTGTGGCGACCCCAAGTGCAAAACAAGGGAGCAGCCAAAGGGACTTATTAAAAGGATAAGAAGCATTGTTCTGTACTATGCCAGTATGCTAGCCATACAAGAGGGAGAATAAATGTGTCTTAAGTTGGACTTAAATCTCTCTACAGAATCTGGCTGTTCAATTTCCATAGGGAGATCATTCCACAAATAGGTGCATGATAAGAGAGAAAGCGCTGTGGTCCGCAGACTTTGTAGTGTAAATCTGTAGGGTTTAATTAGGTCAGCTAAGTAGGGAGGTGCTAGGCCATGAATAATTTTGTAGCTTAATAGCAGTAACTTAAAATCTGACCTGACAGAGAGAGAACCCAAAATGGGTGTAATGTGGCCCAACTTTCTGCTTCCTGTCAAGAGTCTGGTAGCAGCATTTTGAACCAATTGGAGACCCCTAATGCTGGACTGCGGTAAACCAGAAAATAGAATATTCCAGTAGTCCAATCTCGAAGTGACAAATGCATGGACCAGGGTCTCTGCATAAGCCATAGACATAGACATGAATCTTCACGATATTTTACAGGTGGAAGAAAGCAGTCCTCATAATATCTGTAATGTGTAGTTCAGAGGACAGTGTGGGATCAAAAATCACTCCAAGGTTCCTCACTTTGTCAGTGTGATGTATGACACACAAGCCTAGGTTAAGCGTTAGCTGGTCAAACTGATGTCTATGTCTCGCTGGACCAAGAACCATCATTTCATTCTTGTTTGAGTTTAGAATAAGAAATTTCTGGCCATCCAGCTTTTCACTGATGCAAGGCAGTCCTCTATGGACTTTGTGTATGAGATTACCAGCAGTTATCGGCATGTACAACAGAGCAATGACAGGTAATCCTAAAACCCTGCAATATGTGCCCAAGGGGTGCTTTATAACGGGGGAAAAGCAGGGGGCCTAAGACAGACCTCTGTGGAACCCTATATTTCATGTCACCAAGGCTGGAGGTAGTGTTGTTGTATGAGAACAACTGGTCAGGTATGATGTCAACCATGCAAGGGCAGTCCCAATAATCTCAAAATGATTCTCCAGCCTATCAAGTACAATATGGTGATCCACCATATCAAACGTAGTGCTAACATCTAACAACACCAGAACTATTGTGGTGTCTGAATCCATTCTAAGCAGAAGATAATTTACCACTTCAGTGAGAACTGTCTCCATGGAATGATATTTTCTAAATGCAGACTGCAGTGGCTCAAAGAGATTATTCTCAGAAAGGTGGTCCACAAGCTGCTGTGAAACCACTTCTTTCAAAATTTTAGAACAGTGATAGATTTGATATCGGCCTATAATTTTTGCAATATACTTGGGTCAACGTTAGATTTCTTAAGTAATGTTTTAATCACTGCAGATTTGAAACATTTAGGAACAGATCCCGAGATTAGTGACACATTAATAATTTCCAACACAATAGGCCCAAGAGTGGGCCACTGGTCCTTAAACAGTTTTGTTGGTAGGGTCGAACAGCTTTAAGCAGACCTTACAAGTTTCGTCAGCACACCTAGTAAGATACTACAACCCCTGGCAAAAATTATGGAATCACCAGCCTCGGAGGATGTTTATTCAGTTGTTTAATTTTGTAGAAAAAAAGCAGATGACAGACATGACACAAAACTAAAGTCATTTCAAATGGCAACTTTCTGGCTTTAAGAAACACTATAAGAAATCAGGAAAAAAAATTGAGCAGGTGAAAGAAACACACGTGAAAGTTGACCACCACTGGCGTAGTCGTTGCAGGTGCACAGGTTTGCACATAAATTACATTAAATGAATTACTTTAAAATTACATTAAATTGAGCTCAGGTGCATCCTGTTTCCACTGATCATCCTTGAGATGTTTCTACAGCTTAATTGGAGTCCACTTGGGGTAAATTAAGTTGATTGGACATGATTTGGAAAGACACACACCTGTCTACATATAAGGTCCCACAGTTGACAGAGCATGTCAGAGCACAAACCAACCATGAATTCAGACACAAATCTGGGGAAGGGTACAGAAACATTTCTGCTGCTTTGAATGTCCCAATGAGCACAGTGTCCTCCATCATCCATAAATCAACTAGGTTTGGCTCCACCAAGACTCTTCCAGAGCTGGTCATCCGTCTAAGCGACTGAGGGAGGGGCCTTAGTCAGGGAGGTGACCAAGAACCCGATGGTCATTCTGTCAGAGCTGCAGCATTCCTCTGTGGAGAGAGGAGAACCTTCGAGAAGAACAACCATCTCTGCAGCAGTCCACCAATCAGGCCTGTATGGTAGAGTGGCCAGATGGAAGCCACTCCTTAGTAAAAGGCACGTGGCTGCACACCTGGAGTTTCCCAAAAGGCACCTGAAGGACTCTCAGACCATGAGAAACAAACTTCTCTGGTCTGATGAGACAAAGATTGAACTCTTTGGCATGAATGCCAGACATCATGTTTGTAGGAAACCAGGCACCATCCCTACAGTGAAACATGGTGGTGGCAGCATCATGCTGTGGGGATGTTTTTCAGTGGCAGGAACTGGGAGACTAGTCAGGATTGAGGGAAAGATGAATGCAGCAATGTACAGAGACATCCTGGATGAAAACCTGCTCCAGAGCGCTCTTGACCTCAGACTGGGATGACAGTTCATCTTTCAGCAGGACAGTGACCCTAAGTACACAGCCAGATATCAAGCGAGTGGCTTCAGGACAACTCCGTGAATAAGGCACAAGATTCACAATTGTGAAACAGTGAATGGGATTAAAGAGTGAATGCATGCATGGCTTTGAGTAAAATCCACACAGAGTATAACACGGCTGGTTGCAATATCCTCACTGAGCAAAAACAATTCTCAGTTCATGCGTTGGACCTGCAGGCCCGAGGTCACCCAGAACCACTGCAGTTATCACCTGTAGTCTTCAACTTACAATACATTCATTCACAGTTCTCCAGAAGAATACTTTCACATTCATGTTTTCCAATTTTCTGGTTGCCAGTCATACTGCTGTAATGAACTTATTACTGTCCTAAAATTAAGACCGTCTGTGTCAACTTGTCCCTTGGATGCTTTATTCTCATTCACGTCGAGTTCTGTATAAAGTCGACCATGGTGGAGAATGGTAATGGCAGCGTGTGCTCCTTGACGGCACACGGCCAGGTGTGACTCCGCCTTCTAGCTTCGCTATATCCAGTGCTATGGGTGAGGGATACAAGGTCGCCTGATGACTTGACAAGGAAGTTTGTTGCACCAATTTTTCATATAATCAACTGGCATGTGACTGAGGTGAGGGGACGTGAACGGCTGTGAGCCTCACTCCAAACTCCGTGAATTTCCTCACAGATGCCGTTCGCAGGCTGTCGCAGCCCAGTGAGATAGGAGCCTTAGCATCCTTCAGTATGGCTTTAAGATGTCTCTTCTGCAGAAGTGGAGTTTTTCTTGTTCTGTAACCCCTCAGTCCATTCCTGTCCAGAGCTCAAGTGATTATCTTCTTTCAGACTACAGTTCTGACTTGGCTCAGTCACTCACTGGTGTCTTGTTGTTCTGGCATCTTTAGACACGTCTCTCACTAGTTTTCTTTCCAGAGTCTTTGAAAGCGTTCCCTTCCTACCTCTGCCAGACTTGTTCTGTACTGTGTGGCTCTCTTTGAATTTCTTGATATTTCTCACTCTAGTTTGTGATAATTTGAAATGCTGTGATAACTCAGAAGTTCAAGCCCTTGTTGACGTTTTTATACTGTGTACATACAGATTGGAAGATAACCCTCAGTTTTAACTTCATTTTAGTACAAGCTTTCAACAATGGTTTGTGCTATGGCTCAACAACAAAGGTGGCTAATAATTCTGACCCTGGTAGTTTTTGGTTTTTCTGAAATAATTTTGTTTCTGTGTGCAAAGTAAAATGATGTAAGAATCCAAAATAAACCTATGATGTTTAGAAATGCCATGATGAAAAGTTCTTGCTCTGTTAAAATGTACTTGGAAATGTTTGAAGAAAACCTCATGTAGGTCATGTCAGATCAAAACTGGCACCACAGTTCTGGGGAAGAGAAAACAGATAGTGGACTACAAAGCCGTACACATACTGTATGTTACTGTTGATTATTTTTACCATGTCTGTCTTACTGTGTGTAAGTATGGGGAAACAACTACAAAAGCACCCTGCAGCCACTATGCATACTATAGAAAAGAGTAATAAGGATAATAAATAAAGAGAACACGCCAACCCACTATTTTCAAAGTCCAACATCGTGAAGTTTATGGATTTGGTAAAATTTAAACATCACAAATCATGTACAAAGCCAGAAACAATTTATTGCCAAGATATTATAGACCAAGCAGAGGAAAAAAATATAGAATCACTCAATTCTGAGGAAAAAATTATGGAATCACCCTGTAAATTTTCATCCCCCAAATTAACACCTGCATCAAATCAGATCTGCTCATTGACATGTGTCTTTTTGCAAGGAATGTTTTTGCAGTTTTTGCTCTATGGCAAGATGCATTATCATCTTGAAAAATGATTTCATCATCCCCAAACATCCTTTCAATTGTCCAAAATATCAACATAAACTTGTGCATTTATTGATGATGTAATGACAGCCATCTCCCCAGTGCCTTTACCTGACATGCAGCCCCATATCATCAATGACTGTGGAAATTTACATGTTCTCTTCAGGCAGTCATCTTTATAAATCTCATTGGAACGGCACCAAACAAAAGTTCCAGCATCATCACCTTGCCCAATGCAGATTTGACATTCATCACTGAATATGACTTTCATCCAGTCATCCACAGTCCACGATTGCTTTTCCTTAGCCCATTGTAACCTTGTTTTTTTCTGTTTAGGTGTTAATGATGGCTTTCGTTTAGCTTTTCTGTATGTAAATCCCATTTCCTTTAGGCAGTTTCTTACAGTTCAGTCACAGACGTTGACTCCAGTTTCCTCCCATTCGTTCCTCATTTGTTTTGTTGTGCATTTTCGATTTCTGAGACATATTGCTTTAAGTTTTCTGTCTTGACGCTTTGATGTCTTCCTTGGTCTACCAGTATGTTTGCCTTTAACAACCTTCCCATGTTGTTTGTATTTGGTCCAGAGTTTAGACACAGCTGACTGTGAACAACCAACATCTTTTGCAACATTGCGTGATGATTTACTCTCTTTTAAGAGTTTGATAATCCTCTCCTTTGTTTCAATTGACATCTCTCGTGTTGGAGCCATGATTCATGTCAGTCCACTTGGTGCAACAGTTCTCCAAGGTGTGTTCACTCCTTTTTAGATGCAGACTAACGAGCAGATCTGATATGATGCAGGTGTTAGTTTTGGGGATGAAAATTTACAGGGTGATTCCATAATTTTTTCCTCAGAATTGAGTGATTCCATATTTTTCCCTCTGCTTGGTCTAAAAAAGTAACCGTTACTGACTGCCACAATCTTTTTTTCTTGATTTCTTATAGTGTTTCTTAAAGCCAGACAGTTGCCATTTGAAATTACTTTAGTTTTATGTCATGTCTGTGATCTGCTTTTTTCTACAAAATTAAACAACTGAATGAACATCCTCCGAGGCCGGTGATTCCATAATTTTTGCCAGGGGTTGTATATAGAAGTTGAACCAGTAAGAATGTTACATGGTTCACTAAAGTATTCAAAATGGTCAAAGAAATTGAAGAGTACTAATTGTTTTCATATTACTGTCTGTAGTTTGATAGAAATGTTTTGTTTTTAATGTTGACACAGTATAAGTAGTTAAGGGCATTTAAAAGCCAGACCTGTGCTGTTTGGTATAGCTACATGTGCTATTTCAGTATTTTATGTATTTTTCCTTTTTGTTAAATTTTATCTATTATTTCATTTATTTTTCTGTTGTTGCATGAGCATGCTGACTGAAATAAATAAGTAAACCATGAATCAATCAAATCATCATTTACATTTCATGGGGGGGGGGGGGGGGGGGGGGGGAGGCTAATTTATAGGTTGATTTTAAATGACAGAATCTCATAAAACAGCACTCTGTACAGATTTAAACTAATTGAAGTCAGTGTTTCTAATCGATGAACATGAACATCCCATCCTAATATGTTCATTTTTGTCATTAGCTTCATGGCGTTATGTGTAGCTGTTAGCAAAAGTAAGACGTAAGTAATTGAATAAAGTGACAGTACTTCAATATGAGTGTGGATCATTAAATGTTTGGGTTAATATTTATCTCCGCCAACAAAGTTGGCTGGAGGTCATGTTTTCACCCGTTTGTCTCGTTGTGAACAGCCTGTAGCCCACAATTTTTCATATATCGCTGTGGATTCATATCCTGATAGGCAAGAACTGATTAAATTTTCAAGGTCAAAGTCATTTTTTATTATACTTTAGATTATGAAAAGCCACTTCTAATAGGAGTTTAACCTTAAAAATGTTTTTCCAAGGTAAAAATTTGTGGAATTGGAAACTAGTGTTGGCTGAGGCTTGCGCTCTAGTTCTGAATAAACCAGTTATGTTTGGAAGCTTTTCAATGAGTTCTTTTAATAATGGATGCCTCAATGAGGGAGCCGTGTTGAAATATGAATCACAGTATCCCACTGGTGAGCTTCCGTCTTTGTTTTTTTTTTTTGTTTTTTTTTTGGCTATTAACACAGATACTGATTTATCTTAGCTTATATCAGCAGATTATACTGGTTGGGCTCTAGTATCTTCTAGAGTTTCAGAACCGTGGGCTTCTTGCATTCAAACCTTCCCATGCACATACTGAATTGGCTTGAAGGTTTTATTTCTCAAAAAAAAATATGTAGGCAGATTCAAATTTTGAATAGGTAAACTAAAAGTTCCAAGACTTTTTCGATACTATTGTTTTAGAATATTGTTGAGGACCCAAATGGGAAACCCTCATGATGTCCGTTAATATTGGACAGCCAGTATGCATATGAGCCAGCAATCCCCACTTCATGCCTGGATGACTAAAAAACAAAGAAAAAAAGGTTTTTGGTGGAGGAATGTGCTGCTGTAGTTCTGTGTGTGTGTGCAGTGTCTCAGCCTGTGCGGGGAATTACTTCCTCATGAACCTCAACATGAGCTCTGCTTCGAGCTTTGACGCCTGCAGGATCTTGTGCTCATAATTAATTCTAAATTATTAAATGTAATCCAGAATGACTTTGAGTGTCTGACATCAACGTAGTGAGAAGATCTGGCGTTTTCACTGCTGATTGTATCTGTGCAGATTTTTGATGAGGTGGAGAAGCGGCGGCAGATCTCCATGGCGATGATCTATCCATTCATGCAGAAGCTGCGAGAGGCGCCGTTCCCTGCACCGGGAAACACGGTGGAGATTAAGAGCTTCATTCCTGAGGCAGGCACTGAGGTCAGAGACATTTTTCTGGAGCAAAGTATTTGTCCCAGTTCTTTTTTTTTTATTTCTTTTTTCTTCATTAGTATTAAAAAACACAAATGTGGTAGATGGCAGTGTTCATGGCAGTGTGAGCAGCCACACATTCATTAATGGCCCAGTCACACGGCACATGATGGATGATTCCTGAACGAAGGGAAAAAAGTTAAAAAAAGTCACAATTTGTTGAGAAAAGGTGGACAAAAGAGCTTTATCACCGAACAGCCTGCAAACCAAGAGCGCAAAAGGGACAAAAGAGGAACAAAATGAAACCGAAGCTAACGTTGATCTCGACGCTTTAAACGAAACATGCCTGGAGCCACTGCTGGAGCAGTGTGTGTCTGCATCTCGGAGTTCCAGGACTCGGCGCTGGGATAGAGCTCATAGCGCCTGAGTCCTGGAGAAACTACAAACAGAAGCTGTGGAGACCTGTGTGCACGTCGGTGGACCCACCTGCTCTGGTTCCTTGAATCATCTACCTGTTGCCACGTGTACATAAGGGCTGGATTGTCATTCCTACACTTATATTGTTATATTTAATAAAAAATAATAAGCGCACACAGCAGCTGCTGCTGACGCTGCATTCAAGTACCGACACAACTTTTTTTGTTGTTTCAAATTCAGCAGATGCTTGTGGCAAAATAATTAATTGTATCCACACAAAAGATTAATTCTGGCCTATATAAGGTTCCTGAGCTCAGTGAAGCTGACTCCCAACCAGATAAAAAAAAAAAATCCAAGCAAACAGGCTGAGTTTGCATTGTAATTTCCAACATTACATGAACGCAGCGTCAGCAGCAGCGCTCACAAACCGGCTTCTGCACTGTGTGAAAACATTCAGCTGGTCGAACGAAGTCAAACTAAACGCTAACGCGGTGGCATTCATTCAAATTTTTCAACAGTTTAAAAATGCCAATGAAGCTGCAGGAACGAAGCTGCGCGAAGGTTAAACAATGCCAACGAAAGTCCAGATTTCTTGTTTCATTTGGACTTCGTTGCCCTTCGTTAGGTGCCGTGTGACTGCAGGAACGAAGCTGCGCGAAGGTTAAATGATGCAAACGAAAGTCCTGATTTCTTGTTTCATTTGGACTTCATTGCCCTTCGTTAGGTGCCGTGTGACTGAGCCATAAAAGTGATGAAGGACTTAACAAACAGAATTTTTAATTTTCAAATTGCCTTTTTTCACAAATAAAAAAATTGCATATTTACAAATACAGATTTATATGTAAAACCCACCACACATTTCAGTAACTGTGTGTTATACCGACCAGCCAACCACTGACGTCAGGAAACTAATGTACCCATAAGGCAATGTGGCATGTGTGTCTAAATGCTAAAACCTTCAAAATTAGTACACTACTTTAAAACTAAAACATATAGCTGATATTTTCACTTTGTAAAATGACAGACGTGATGTTAATTTCAATAACTTGTCTGCAATTAGTATGTTTAAAATTATAACCATAAGTCAAAACTGTCTGCCTGTGAAAGACTCCAGTGAAATGACCAGCGGGTCTATATGGTGTAAGAGAAATTAGCTCTTTTTTTTCCTTCCCTCCTTCTTCCTTTCTCTTTGGTAGTCAGCTCTCCTCTGCCTGCAGAGGATGGAGCTCTATCATTCATGGCTGTCTGTCTGCTACAAACCATGTAGCAGACAAACACTAAAGTCTTTGATTTCAGACTTTACAAATGTTTTTAACTCTTATGCTTTATTCACTATGCTCGCAAAATATGTTAGCGGTCTAAAAGTTATCGGAACTAAATTTATCGGTCCCCTAATGGTTTTCAAAGTTATCTGGAAAGCTAATCCGCTAATGAAAATGATTGCTTTGATTATTAGCGGTTAGCAGATTAGCAGAACTTTTCCCACCACTGGATATGGAAACATTTTGTCAGATCCCCCTGGGGGCCACAGTGGGAACTGAAAGTTACTAGTCTGATGGGTCATCACACGGAAGCCAACATGTAGTCCTAAATTCTTCATTTCTTACTTTATGGTCATGAAACTTGGTACAATTATGTAATAAATGATGGCAAATATTTCAATAGTAAAGGAAATACAATTGAAGTCCCATGGTGGCCCATGGCCTCACTTGTGCAGTACTGGATGGTGCCATGGTGGTGCACTCCCTTACTCCTGAAACAGCAAAGACCTTTGCAGAGTATGCAATAGAAGTCTTCAAACACTACATCCAGAGTATCCTTCAGAATGTACTTAGAGTAGACGTCTTCAATGTCTGTGACATTCAAAGCCTCAAGACGTCAACCAGAGAGAAGAGAGGTACTGGTGTACGTTGGAGAATAGCTCTTACTACAAAAATCCCTGGCAACTGGCAGAGCTTTCTGCGTAACAGTGACAACAAAACAGAACTCTTTGGCCTTCGTTGCTTCTTTGCCTCCATTCTAAGCTCAGGTATTGCTGTTCTTCCATGCATTCACAGGTTGTGATGTAACATCTTTCTTTGCTGGGAGAGGCAAGAAAAGTGCATGGGAGACATGGCAGGCTTTCCCTGATGTCACAGAGGCATTCCTATCCCTGGCAAAACCTCAACATCAGTTGACTGAGGAGTCAGTGGCTCCCATCGCGAGATTTGTCATGCTGTGGTACGACCGGACCAGTGAGCTCTTTAGCATCAATGATGCAAGGCAGTGCATGTTCTCAATAAGTCCAAAACCCTGGAGAGCATTCCTCCTACAGATGCTGCACTGAGGCAGCATACTCTAACAGCATCTTACCAAGGAGGATATGTGTGGCGCCAATCACTTGAGAAAGACCCAACCTTACCCAGTCCATCACCGTTTGGTTGGGAGAGCAATGACTGGTGTTCCACGTGGACACCTAAGTGGTCAACTCTTAAAAAAGCTCATCTACTGCAACTGCAAGAAATCTTGTAGGGGTTTTTGTAAATGCTACAAAGCACATCTCAACAGCACTGACCTATGTAACTGTGAAGGGAACTGCTTCCAAACATAAATCACTTCTCTTGAAGAATATCTTCAGACAGTTACCATAGGTATACCTGTGATGGTGTGTGATGCCTGTCTGCCTCCTGAGATTTTGTTCATTCTTTGGCCACCAGGATTCTCAAAGTTTCTTTCTTAATTTAATTAAATATTTTTGAGTAGTTATATAATTGTGGAAAGTCTTACAATGTGACTGTGAAATCTTATCTGAGAGTCATAACCTCAGTTCCATGTGTGACCACCAGGGAGCTTCAGTTGTACTACCTGTACTAGTGAAATATTTGCCATCATTTATTACATAATTGTGCCAAGTTTCATGACCATAAAGTAAGAAATGAATAATTTAGGACGATACGTTGACCTGCGTGACACTCGTCAACCTCATAACTTTCAGTTCCCACTGCGGCCACCAGGGGGCTCTGACAAAATGTTTCCATATCGAAGAACGTTCACCTGAGGGTACTCCATGTGTGTGCAAAGTTTCAAACTTCTAACACAAAGTGCACAATATTATGCTTACATCTCCCGCTAATATCAGCTGAATATGAATTAAAATTAGTGTCTGTCTATGGTCACAAAGCCCTTCACACATATACATCAGTGCAGTCTCATGTAAAATGTCGTTTCTTGTGGAAATACAGCTGACAGTGCTGCAGTGACAATCCCTCAGTGGGGTGAGAAACAAGTCCAGCACTGTAGCTGCAACATGCCAACCTCTCAGTCAGCTGCACAACACGGTGCACTGCCTGAACTTGTCCTGTGCTACCGAACGGCTCCTTTGAGAGCACAAACACAGCTCCCACAATGCCACATTCCACCTTTCAGCTGCCTGATTGTGTCTGTGCTGCTGGACCTGTTGTTGATGCTGCAGCATTCAGCAGGCAGGGAGGCGTCATGAAGGGACTTTAAACTACTTCTCAAGAGGAGCGTGAGAGTAACAGACCTGAAACCCTGGTGATTTGTGTGTCACTGAGTCGGCTGTAGCTGCATGTACAGTAGAAAACACAGAGCGGGTCACCGACGTGTGCACGCTGACTGCCACGTGGAAGCACAACTTTAATTTCAAGTGCTGAATTAAAGAGTGTGTGTGTGTGTGTGTGTGTGTGTGTGTGTGTGTGTGTGTGTGTGTGTGTGTGTGTGTGTGTGTGTGTGTGTGTGTGTGTTGCATCTTCTCTGAGCTGCAGCACATCCGCTCAGCATGTGTCAACATCCCCTCTCGCACCATATTGTAAAATTATAATCCACCCTTTAACTAAACCGACAATAAAACACTGAGGTAGCTTCAATGAGGAAATGTCACATTGTTTAGGACAGAATTTCCTGGTACAACACACACATTACCTGGTGCAAGGCTGACCTTTGACCCCAATGACCTTGTAGTAGCTATTTTGCATTGTAACGAAAACTATTTAGATGTATTTAAATTGCTAAATCGAATCAAATTAATGACATTAAATGAGCACAGGTGACTATTTTTGTTTGTGTTTTATGGTCCTTTATTTGTACACAGGCTCTTATTTTGACAGGCTGTGGGAACATTCTTGATTTCACCTTTCATCCACACATACAGTGCCTGCATTTCCATACAGGCTATTTAAGCTATTTTTGTGGTTTTTCAGGGCTGTTAAAACTCTGCAGATCCGCGGAATTCCGCGGATTTCATCATGGGGACCCCTCCCCATGATGAAATCCGCGGAATTCCGTGGAAGCATCATGCTTTGAGGGTGTTTTTCTGCACATGGGACAGGACGACTGCACTGTATTAAGGAGAGGATGACCGGGGCCATGTATTACGAGATTTTGGGGAACAACCTCCTTCCCTCAGTTAGAGCATTGAAGATGGGTCGTGGATGGGTCTTCCAACATGACAATGACCCGAAGCACACAGCCAGGATAACCAAGGAGTGGCTCCATAAGAAGCATATCATGGCTCTGGAGTGGCCTAGCCAGACCTAAACCCAATAGAAAATGTTTGGAGGGAGCTCAAACTCCATGTTTCTCAGCAACAGCCCAGTAACCTGGCTGATCTCGAGAAGATCTGTATGGAGGAGTGGACCAAAATCCCTGCTGCAGTGTGTGCAAACCTGGTGAGAAACTACAGGAAACATTTGACCTCTGTAATTGCAAACAAAGGCAACTGTACCAAATATTAACATTGATTTTCACAGGTGTTGAAATACTTATTTGCAGCAGTAACATACAAATAAATTATTAAAAAATCATACATTGTAATTTCCAGATTTTTTTTTTAGATTATGTCTCTCACAGTGGACATGCACCTTAGATGAAAATTTCAGACCCCTCCATGATTTCTAAGTGGGAGAACTTGCAAAATTGCAGGGTGTTCAAATACTTATTTTCCTCACTGTAGTTCAGTTGTTCTGAATTAATGCATAATTTGGTTTACAATTAAAAGGAAAATCATTCCAGGTCCTACTTTCATGTCATATTCTGTTATTTCAACATGATCATTGACAGTTCAAATGAAATGTTGAATCTAGGATCGTTTAAATATGCACTTCTTTTGATATTTTTTTCTTCCAGGAGATGCTGAAAATGTATCAGTAGATACAAAATTGATTTGCTTTCTGGGGCCCACAGCGCCCCCCCCCCCCCCCCTCCAAATTTTCCTCGGATTTCACAATTTTCATTTCACATCCCCCATGTGACTGAGTGGATTCCATTTCTGTATTATAAATTCTAATATGAACTATTTTGTTATTATTTTATTTTGAGATGCACTTTCTATTATTTTTTGAAGTGTAAGTCATAATTATCAAAACTAAAATAAAAGATAAAATGTTTGAAACATTTAGTTTCTATGTAATTGTTCTGGAATATATAAAATGTTTTTTTTTTTAACTTTTTCATGATATTCTTTTTTTGTTAGTTTTTGTTTTGATGCACCTGTAGTGCTAACTGATTGTTTTAGACTGGAATAAAAACTGAGGTCACATGTAGGCAGTGAATGCTGCTAGCTTGTTCTGTGTTCCATTCTTTCATTCCATCCTTTTGCATCACAGTCCATAAACAGTCAGTGTTTCTTTCACCCGTGCTGCACACCTTCACACCTGTACAGGTGCTGTGCATTTTCTCCACTTAATTTGGAGCAGAATGGTTTACCAAAGACAGCAGATATACTTGAGTAAAAAGTAGATTACTGGCTCAAAAAATTACTCAGAGTGAAAACACAGTTTTAAAAAAGTGTGAGAACTGTTTGTTCCTCCAATTTGGAAAAAACCTGGTGAAATCTTTGAAGGTCAGACAAGGACAAAGTGATGTGAGGAAAAGGGGTTCAAACTAGGGATGCACCGATCCATATTTTTTCACTTCCGATATCGATACCTGAATTTGGATATATGCTGATACCGATACTAATCCAATACCAGAGCTCTGTTTACTTTAGTATTATTATTGTCATTATTGTTGATTTTATATGATGATATTTTGTATTCCCAGTTATACAGCTTCATGATAAAGTGGTATAGAGGAGGATTTTCTTAAAAAGAAGACCTGAAAGTTCAGCTCCAATTTGCCAGAAGGTACATCTAAGATGCAAGTCTAGATTTAATGTTTTGGTGAAAGAATTAAGTACTTTTATTTATTTTTTTGGTGGTTTCTTGTGGCATTTTGGAAATGCAGAAATGTGCTCCTTCCTCAAAATGGTACTTGTATGCAATTTTTGAGGTCACCCCTGTGAACAAAATCAAGCGCACCCTGTTACAGGATGCACTTGATTTTTTTCACAGCTGGATCACGGGAGATGAGCTCGCCCATCGAGTTGAGCTCCCCATAGCTGGGTATGTTTACATGACCATAGTAATCTGACCGCCACGTGGAAGCACAACTTTAATTTCGAGTGCTGAAATAGAGTGTGTGTGTGTGTGTGTGTGTGTGTGTGTGTGTGTGTGTGTGTGTGTGTGTGTGTTCGCGCGCATGTGCTTTCAACCTAAGGGCCCAGTGACCTCCCCCTTGGTGCCCCCAGACACCATACCAAGTTTGGTGTCAGTTGCTGTACTCTGTAAAACCTGCATATAGGAAAACACACAAAAAAATTTTCAATCAATCAACATTTATTTATAAAGTGCTTTACAGCACTGACTGGTGTCCAAAGTGCTTAACATTAAAAACACAAAACAACACATAAAAAAAACAGAACCATTAAGATGTTGTTGTAGGAGGCCTTTGAGGGTGAAAATGGGGGGGGCACATGCTTTCTTTGAAGAGGGACTGTTTGGACTAGGGTTAGGGTTAGGATATTTTGCTGTGAATGAGTCCAACAAATCCAGGCCTCCCATGTATTTGTTGTAGGTACCCACAATGTAAGGCTGTTCAACGTCAATGTAGGTTTTCGTGGCTTTGTCCCAGCGTTGAATCTTCTGCACAGGTTCTGGTCCAGTGAAGAATGACACAAGTATGACGGCTCTGTTATACCATTTGGCAGCACAGATGTTGTGTTTAACCTCCACTCTGTAGTCAAAGCTTCCTCTACCCTTCTTCTTCAAGATCTTTTCATCTTCAAGGTTGCACTTGGGAAGGCGAACCTGCCTGGCTGTTCCCTCATAATGGATTGCTCAAGGAGCTTCACTACCAATGGAACAGAGGTGAAGTTGTCTATGTAGCCCTTGTAGTTCTGACCCTTTGGAAGTGTGGAGGCAAGGTTCATCACAACATCACCCGACAATCCAAGTTCAGATTTGACTCGCACTCCAGTGTTCATGCTCCTTTGGTAAACATCAAAGTCAAGCATCATGCCAGAGATTCCAGCTCTCACCCACACTTTGAACCCCCATGGGTGTGGCGTGCCTCGCATATACTGCTTGATGCTGCTGAACTTCCCCTTGAAAGGAATCATCATCTCATCCACAGAATTGTGCTCTTCGGGTACCACCTGCAGATTCTAGATAAACTGTATAAAAAGAGGGGATGGTGGGGAAATTGATTTCAGTATGAAGTGCTTACACATTGCACTAAAGTAACTCATTCACACATTTAACAGGTCACACAGTGTATAGGTGAATGTTCGTAAACTCGGATTAGCATACTAATAGATGTGCAGGTCGCCCCCAAGTTACAACTACACCTTACATTCCTAAGCATCATCACCTGTTACAGAACAATGGAAACATGTCCCCAAGCATCCCCCAGTACGGCTTTGACTGAATTTATCGGAACATTCTTATCATGAACCAAGACAAGGGACAGACGTGGACTAAAGCCCCTGTCACAGTGGCGTATTCATAGAGCTGCTCATTACAGCGTATCGTCTACTCTGTAATAAGCAGCTCTCCGCCCACTTCACGAGGAGTTTTTTCTCAGTACGCAGCAGTATGTTGAGGGCTACGCGCGTAGGACGGAAGAAATTAAACATGTTTAATTTTCTTCAGCGTACAGCACAGCATGGAGCCTTCATGCGAGTACACGCAGCGCCCTACTACTGTCAGCTATTGTGAGCCCGCCCACGCTTCAACATGGTACTGTACACCATTTCACATCTCCATGTTGTTGTTCTGGAGCTATAAATACTGCAAGATCGTTGCTTCACTTTATCATACTGGACTCATTATATGAGGACTGTTCAATGTGTCGCAAAGTTGACTGTTGTCATTTCATAAAAGCGCTCTCTCTCTCTCTCTCTCTCTCTCTGTGTCTGTGTGTCTGATCAGACTTGTGACTCTAAATGACTGTGTTTTTGAGCCGCACCACACCATGCAGTAGAGAACAGAGCGCACTTCCACAGAGGCAGTAAATAGTACTGAATTGGTTTAATAGCGGCGTGGTACACGCGACTGTGTGCACACGCGACTGTGTGCACACATTAAAACGCGACCACACGCAGCTGCAAGTATGAAACAAACACTGAAAAAAGGCTGAGTACGTGCATATTTTGGGCGTATTTAAATGAAACACAACACCACAATGAGCAGCTCTACGAATACGCTAGTGTGACAGGGGCTTAACGGAATTATTTTGTTAGAAAGTCCTGCTTTATGTGAAAAGGGGAAATACTGAGTGTTGAAGGTGGTTAAAAATATAAGTAAATGAAAAAATATGTATGGCAATATATCATTGCACACTAGTTTCTAATACAATAATATGTAATCTAATATGAGGCTAGAGTGTGTAAATCATGTGGAGTTTAAATTTATATTGAAGTTCAAGACCTTCCTCTCAAAACTGGGTTGTCTTGACTACCACAATCACCCAACGTTGTAATATTGCACCAATTACAAAACAAGCTCTAAATAAAATGTAAGACACATCTTCAACAATGACGCTGTAACAAACACACAAAAAATATTTAAAGCATTTTACTTACTTTAAACAGATGGATCCAATCCAATGAATTGAGGGGATGATGGCGTCTCAAAAATCTGGAGGTTGTGTGACTTCTGAAGCCCAGAGCAGGCCTTATATACAAATGTATGACCCATTAGCATTCTGAAGCTGACCAATAGGACCAAATAAGTATGTTAATGTGGTTTAACCCACCCCCCCCAAAAAAAAACACAAAAAAGTTTTTTGGGGATAAAAAAATTGTTATTCTGCAACAGTGAGTCTTAGAGGCAGTTGACATCAAAATAATTAAACTTACTGTGGCAGTTCACCCCGAACACAAACCGTGCCACATGCATACATACATAGATTGCCTTTTATTTTTATATATATATATATATATATATATATATACACATCAATGCCGTTTTGCCAATAGTCTTTTAATCTGACATGTTGCCAGAATTCATCATCACAGATGAAAACTGTTCTCCACGACACCCTTGTTTTGGAAGATGACGTCTGGACATGCGTTAATTCATCGACGGAAGTTACTTGTTAAAGGTTTTATTTTTTAAGGCTTTTTTTTTTTAAAGAGTTTTTAAGGAAGAGTTTTTAAAGAAGCCCCTGGTAGGGGTGGTGACCAAGTGGGTGAGTTTCTCTGGGTGAGTTTCTCAGCCTGAGCTGGAGGATGCCAGCTAGGGATGGGTATTGATAAGATTTTGTCGATATCGATGCCATTATCGATTCTGCTTATCGATTCCCTTATCGATACCTCGTGAATTTTGTACTAAAACTAGGCTTTACAGGTTTTCTATTTCATTGAGTCTTAAAGTAAATAAATAAAAAATTGGTCACTGTATCCTTGATCTCTGGACATAAATAAAAATAAACAAACAAAACGGTGTTTCGCTTTGAAGTTATTAATTTAGGCTGGACTCTATCGTTCTAACTTGACTCGGCAGAGAACCGCGCAGCATTTTTGAGCTGAACAGAACGGAGGACGATTCTCGTTTCTTCCTCGCAACAAGACAGGAGTCCCAGTTAGTAACTTTAATCCGCATAAAAGTGACTCACGATTGACATATTCAGGGATGAAAGTGGTGAAAAACAAAAAAAGCTGAAACCCAAAATTACCCCCCAACACCACCTGCACGAAAATGTTTCAATTCTGGAAGCTCTGAAATGCAATCTGGGACTATTCCAGACAATAAACTGCAGTGAGTGCAGCATCCATTTAGTGAGGAAAAAAACAACTTTCCTTATTCTGCTCTTACTAGGATGTAGCAGTTTTCTAGTTTGGCAGATAGTTCTGGAGGAAATCACTGAAGAAATGAACACACTGAAAATATGATTTGACTGAAACAAATTAAACTTAAATAAGACAGGGATGAAATGGAGGTGTAAGAGTCACTAGGTGTTCACAGGAAACACTTATTTATTTCTGTATGTATGTATTTATTTATTTATGTATGTTCATTGTTAGTTCCTTTTATATTTTCTGTTGTTTCTATTCAGGTTCTTTTTGTCTCTTTCTCTAAAATTGTATATAATAAGTATATATTGTATATAATAATCATTAGATTATTAATATATAAACAAAAATAAATTTAAAAAATATTACCATTTGAAAACAAATGCACCCGAACGTGATGAGAGCTGCAACTGCTTAATGCTAACTTTTAACATTGAAAATGCCATAGACATGCTAACGTGTTAGCATCGCTCACGTTTTTAAGTTATAAAATACATCTATCAACTGTTTCAGAAGACCATAACAGGTCGGTTTAACGTAAAAAAGGTAAATAATACTCACAGACATACGAGGGCTGTCAATAAAGTTACGGTCCTTTTTATTTTTTTCAAAAACTATATGAATTTCATTCATATGTTTTTACGTCAGACATGCTTGAACCCTCGTGCGCATGCGTGAGTTTTTCCACACCTGTCGGTGACGTCATTCGCCTGTGAGCACTCCTTGTGGGAGGAGTCGTCCAGCCCCTCGTCGGAATTCCTTTGTCTGAGAAGTTGCTGAGAGACTGGCGCTTTGTTTGATCAAACTTTTTTCTAAACCTGTGAGACACATCGAAGTGGACACGGTTCGAAAAATTAAGCTGGTTTTCAGTGAAAATTTTAATGGCTGATGAGAGATTTTGAGGTGATTCTGTCGCTTTAAGGACTTCCCACGGTGCGAGACGTCGCGCAGCGCTCTCAGGCGCCGTCGTCAGCCTGTTCAAGCTGAAAACCTCCACATTTCAGGCTCTATTGATCCAGGACGTCGTGAGAGAACAGAGAAGTTTCAGAAGAAGTCGGTTTCAGCATTTTATCCGGATATTCCACTGTTAAAGGAGATTTTTTTAATGAAAGACGTGCGGACGGGTCGGCTCGCAGCCGCCGCGATGCTCCGCCACAGGAAAAACACCTCTGCTGGAAGCCTTAAGGACAAGTTGGAACATGTCCAGCTGATAAACAATTTCTCATATACTCACTCCACTGAAAGCCATCAAAAGTCGCCTGGATTTTACAAATGGTTATCAACACGGAGGTGTTTTTCCTGTGCCGCCGCACCGCGTCGGCTGTGTCCCGACGCGCGTCTTTCATTAAAAAAATCTCCTTTAACAGTGGAATATCCGGATAAAATGCTGAAACCGACTTCTTCTGAAACTTCTCTGTTCTCTCACGACGTCCTGGATCAATAGAGCCTGAAATGTGGAGGTTTTCAGCTTGAAACAGGCTGACGACGGCGGCTGAGAGCGCTGAGCGACGTCTCGCACCGTGGGAAGTCCTTAAAGCGACAGAATCACCTCAAAATCTCTCATCAGCCGTTAAAATTTTCACTGAAAACCAGCTTAATTTTTCGAACCGTGTCCACTTCGATGTGTCTCACAGGTTTAGAAAAAAATTTGATCAAACAACGCGCCAGTCTCTCAGCAACTTCTCAGACAAAGGAATTCCGACGAGGGGCTGGACGACTCCTCCCACAAGGAGTGCTCACAGGCGAATGACGTCACCGACAGGCGTGGAAAAACTCACGCATGCGCACGAGGGTTCAAGCATGTCTGATGTAAAAACATATGAATGAAATCCATATAGTTTTTGAAAAAAATAAAAAGGACCGTTACTTTATTGACAGCCCTCATATGCTCTTTAGGGTTTTAGTGGGGGAAAATTAAGCGAAAGAAAAGAATAAATGAAGCAATAGATCGAAGCACTGCTTCAATCTGCGAACCACTGCTTCGATTGGTTCAAGGTTCAAAGCAAAGCCGTGCTGCAGACAAGTTGATTACGGACCCGCTGCAGGGTCTGTAATCAATGTAGAGAAATGATCATTTTCCTGACAAACACCCCCCAAAACAACAGCCACTCCGAAGGACCGATAAGGGAATCGTTAAGCAAAAAGCTTATTGATGTCGGTGGATCGAACCATTTCTTAACGATACCCGAAAGGAACCGGTTCTCGATACCCATCCCTAACGCCAGCACTTTGTCCCACCACCAACAAACATTTTAGGATCAGACGTGCACAGGTTAATAGGCCAGCTTTCAATAATCAATATTCAGATATTTGGACATTTAAGCATAAATTGTCCCCCATTAGCTTCATTTTATACAGTCTTGTTGAAGTATAATAATATCTGTGTATTATTTTATATTGAATAAATTTACTCCTGGCTTCTCTAATGTACTCCTCAGTGTTGGAAAGAATCCCTTCCCATGTTTTTTCATCCAGTGTACAACTCAAGTCTTTTTCCCATATTTTCTTTAAATAACCACAGCCCTGGTTAGTCTTCCATGGGCATATCTCATACCACTTGGATGCGTTTTGGGATATTGGTGGCAGTTGTAAGTAACGCCTGATTATGTGTATATCTCTGTTTACAGAGACCTTTTCTTTAATGCAGTGTCTAATCTGTAAGTATTTCCAGAAATGACCTCTTCCATCCAGATTAAATTTTTCTCTTACTCTCATAAGAGAGAAAATTACCCCCCTCAAACAGGTCATCCAGTATTCTGATACCTTTTCTCAACCATTGGGCCCAAAAAATTGTCTGTTTTCCTATTTTTATTTTAGTATTGTGCCAAATAGATGCATATGTTTGGGTGTTGTGGGAAATGTTGCATTTCTTATGTACTTCCTGCCAAACCTTCCTGGAGTGTATTAGAATTGGATTCATCATATTATTGTTCTTCTGTTTTATCCTTTGGGCAAGGGTTTCAGTGGGTTTAAAAGGCCAGGTAAGCTCTTGTTCAATTAAAATCCAATCCAAATCACAATTTACTCCACCCCAATATTTTGCAAGTTTCGCCATTTCAAAAGAGATACTGTAATAAAATATGTTTGGTAAGGCCAAGCCCCCTTCCTTCTTTGGTTGATATAGTTTCTCTATGTGAATTCTGGGTTTCCTTCCTCCCCAAAGAAAGCAATTTATCATCTTTTTATATCTTAACAATAGCTGTTGAGGGATGCATATAGGTATCATTCCAGTTAGATAATTTATTTGAGGGGCAGCAACCATTTAATTGTATTTATTTTCCCCCAAAGTGTTAAATTCAGCCTGCTCCAGTTGTGCAAATTAACTTTTATTTTATTTAATAGTTTATCCATATTTGCAACAATAATTTCTCCTATATTTGGATTTAGTTCTATCCCTAAATATTGCATACCCTTCGGGACCCATTTGAAGTTAAAGGTATTTAATAGATTACGGGAGCAGGTCTGAGATACTGCCATAGCTTCTGATTTATGCCAGTTAATACAATACCCTGAGACTTTAGAATATGTTTTGATAATTTCCAACAACATTTCTATAGAGCTGGTTGGGTCTTGACACAGTACCAAAATGTCATCAGCATAAAGAAACAGTTTATGCTCCCTACCTCCTCCAGTAACTCCTCTGACTTTTGATTCCTCTCTCATCATTACAGCTAAAGGTTCAAGAAATATTGTGAACAAGAGTGGGCTAAGACTGCATCCTTGAGTTGTTGATCTAGATATGTTAAAAAACTGAGACACTATCCCATTAGTAAAAACTGCGGCCCTTGGATTCGAATACAGAATCCTTATCCATCTACAGAAATTAGCACCAAATCCAAATCTTGACAGAGTTTCAAATAGGAAAGCCCACGCCACCCTATCAAAGGCTTTTTGGGCATCTAAAGATATGGCTATACAGGTTGTGAGGTAGTCCTATTCATCCATAGCAGATGTAATAGTCTCCTCGTGTTATTAGTCGACAATCTATTTTTTATAAGTCCCACTTGATCTCTATGTATAATTGTTGGCAAAACTTTGTCCAACCTCAGAGCCAATATCTTTGATAGCAGTTTACAATCAACATTAATTAAGCTTATGGGTCTATAATTGGCTGGGTCTGCTAAATCTTTATCTTTTTTTTTAGTATTAGGGATATAATAGCCTCGTTAAAACTATTTGGAAGTGAACCATATTGAAATGCTTCATGAAAAACCTCTGTAAGCGTAGGGCAAAGGAAATCTATATATTTCTTATAAAATTCTGCTGGGAAGCCATCCACACCTGGTGATTTCCCATTTTTCAGAGACATAATAGCAGTTCTTACTTTAGCATCCACTATGGGAATATCCAAACTATTTTTATCCATTTGAGAAACCTGTGGCAGCTTTATCTTTTGGAAAAAAGAGGATATGTTTTCACCATTGGTTGTATTTGTAGATGTGTATAGCTTCTCGTAGAACTTTTTGAAAACTAAGTTGATGCCTGTAGATGATGTGATTAGCTCATCATTTTCTCTCACTAATGAAATAGTGTTATTTGCATCCTGGGATTTTACCTGTCTTGCTAATAACTGCCGTCTTCTCGCCATTTTCATAAAAATTTGTTTTAAGCCTAAATAATGAATATTCTGTCTTTCTATTATATATTTCATGCAATTCAGATTTTAGCCGACAAATCTTCTGAAAATGTTCCTCATCATATCGTTCTGCCAAAAATTTTTTCTAAGTCAGTTAGTTCCTTTTCTAATGATTGCGTTCTTTCTTTGCTCTCCTTTTTTTCCATG